>NC_079157.1:20027701-20327701 GCF_947563725.1 Argiope bruennichi | reverse complement strand
AGCGCCATAATTAGCGAGTTATTGTTTTAAAATGTTTTGTTTGGATTTAACATGTTGACAAATATAACAAATAAAATTTTAGAAAGTTTAAGAATCTGAAATTTTATAATTTTTAACTGAATATTGAATATAAGCTAAGGGCCACATAAAATCTCGAAATGAGGCGCAACGTAAATGGAAAAAGGTTTTTCAAATTATTATTTTTTTTCATTTCAAATAAAAAAAAAAAGTGTTTAAAGCGAAAAAAGATTTTTCACAAAGAAATTTATATAAGTGCATTTACAAATCTTAAATACCAAATAAACATGTTGTAAAATTTCAGTAGTTAAAAGAACTGAAGTTTACAAAACCCATTTTTAAATCTACAAAAAAAATAACAATCTAAAATAGGTGAATTTAACAAGAGTATCTTAAACAAGTCTTTTTATTCTATGAATCAATGAAATGGTAATGATATCATGGAATTTAGTAATATCAAAATATTATATCCTTTTAAAATTTTTAAAAAGTTGTTTTTTAATGATTAAACATAATTGTCACATTAATTTTTCCTGAATTACGTCACCTTTTTAAACATACTGGTTTACATAATTTTGAAAATTACATTTCTCTAAATTTAAACCATTTTTATTGTTTTGTCAAATAGCTATTCTAACAATTATTTTTTTCCATTGCTTCACACTAAGGAAGAAGGATTCTGCTCTGTGTTCATATCGTTTAAATGAAGAATAAGAAACTGAAACTACCGTACCACGAAACTTGGAAGATAGGTGAACAAGTAATCGCATTTCTGGAAACTCTTTCATTTCATAGAACTTGAAACTTTTTAGATGGTTTATATACAGAAAGAAGATATTATTGTATTACGGATGTGTTGTGGTTCAATAAATATATTTTTATTAAGAAATCAAGAGTATTATATTTTGTAATGAAATTTAATTCATTGTAAACACAGAAAATATTCTCGGCAAATCATCTGATCGCCAATGGTTGCTAGTGATTTAATCTTTAAATTATTGTTTTTCAGCCAATCTTTAATCTACATGTATTGCCTTAAAAATTATAAATATTACTTTTAAATGAATAAATATTAAAACCATTGAACTTATAGTAATCAATGTTACTTATTAAAATTTCGATAATGCTATTTTTCCACTATAGATCATATGACGTAGTCCCATGAAATAGGTAAAAATAGCGTATTGCTATATTTAGATGACGAAATTTTTTTTAGAAAATAAATATCCGTAGTTTTGATTTAAACATTCCGCTGAAACGTCACAGAATTATTGAACTAACGCTTGTATTTATGTAGGTATACAGTGCAAGGATTAATACATTGTTACGTTGTGCTTAGCAGAAGTTATGGAAATTATTGGAAACCAAAAAAATAAATTAATACTATTAAAATAGTCCGTAAAAATTAAAAAAAAAAACTTTATAATTTTAACATCAAAGTGTGAAATAGAAAAAAATATATAATGTATCGAGGAATTGCTTGGAGAAATATCAATTTAAATAAAAAAGAAGAAATGAAAATAAGAGAAAACAACCAATTAATATGGTCAGGTCAAATGAAATCAGTTTCAAACATTCGGTGGACTGGACTGATGTATCGGGATATCAATAAGAATGACAGTAGCTGTCTCAGAACAACAATCAACAACCCTTGAGTACCACAGGTATATTCCGAACTAAAGAAAATTGGAGGTTTCGAAAAATGTATGATTTGTTGCAAGTGTTACAGAGTTATTCAATCTAGGGGAGAGTTGACATTAAATAATGATCTTAAAAAGAGTAGTCAAAGAATCCATGAATTTCAATGTCCTTTTTAGAACTTATATTGAAAAGACAGCTGCCTTCCGTTGGTTTAAACACTGAAAATGATAAATCATGTTCTTATACAAGAAATGGAGATAACGTTGAATGACAGTTAAAAGGAAAAGAATGCAGTGAGATGTTCAGCTCCAAGCAACTTGGGTGGTTTCCTTTTACAACTGAAGATTGCAAATACTGAGCGCCAGTAAAATGGGCTCAGAAAAACAGGAAAGCTGTCAAAATTTAGAATCAAACAGGAGGACGTCTATTTTCCATTGAAACCGTGACTGCAATGGGGGTATTTGGAAGCATAAATCAAGTGAGTGGAAATTGTAAGGGAACGATTCTCCCCTTTGAATTTTCGATTTTGCCACTTCTTCCCATCATAGAAAACTTCGCTGGTCTCAAATAAACATCAATGCTCAAGCAACACATTAATAAGAATATTTGTGAGGAGCCGATTCAATAAAATATAATATAATGAAGAAATTTTTTTCGATGAAAAATAACTATAATTGTCGTAGGACCCAAAAGTTAATGCTGTTCTACACCACTGAATTAACAGAACTTCAGATGCAGAGATTTTAAAGTTGGTGCAAAAATACATTGGAACGAGGAAGTAATTATTGGTAATTTATTATAGTTTTTTTTATTGCAGAAAAAAAATGAGTTAATTTGAGTTAGGTGAAGAAGTTTAAAACATTATCCTGTAAAAATTTATATTTTCTGAAACAGAAAATTAACATTCTTACTATGCCACTTAAATTGATAAGTAATTTTTGTACATTATTAAAAAAAAATTCAAATACATTTTTTAAATATTTCTTAAGAATTTCGTAAAATTAATACAATTTTATTATTTGTGAAAATGGTAGGAATTCATAGTTCAGATAAAATATATCATCACGAAATCCTCAGCTTTCATTCTATGCATTAAAAATCATTTTTATTCACTTTTGTGATAATTAATGACTCTAAAATCATTTACAGGATTAAAAATTTATGAAAAGAATGATAAAATGCTTTAATACATTTTTATTTCTAAAAAAATAAAGAAAATGTTTTTTTTTATTATTATTATTATTTCTGTTATTTATTCGAAAAATAGGGTATAAAGAAAGCATCTAGCTTATATGAATATCAATTTTCAGAAATTATTAAATTAAAATTTCGATAATTTTACATTAATGCAGTTTGGAAGAATGCAGAAGAACAATTTTGATTTGAATGTTATTCGAATTTCGAATTGAAGTTTCGAATAAACACCATTCTTTTTTTCTTTTTATATTTTAGGTAAAAAAAATGGTGTGCCAACTGAAGTAGACTTCAGGAAACTCTTCCATATTTTGAAAATGTTTTGACAAGTGTACGACTTCCCTCTTTCGTATTCATGCTCTAAAATTTCGAAAAACTTACTAAATGTTTTTTTTTCTTTTCTTAAAATTTAAACAAAATACAAACTGTTACAAATGTAATAATAAAAAATATACTAACAACAGAATTATACCAGGATTGCGAAATATTTCTTAGTTTCATAAATCTCGCTAAATATTGTAAAAAAAAAAAAAACTAATAATACGTTTAGCATGACGGGCGTAACCGTAATTTATCATACATGACATAACTTGATAATATCATCAAATTTGTTTTGTCATGTGATTGTTTCTCTAATGTAATTAACACCACTGAAATTGTAAAAGAATTTAAAGTATAAAGATAGAATTAATTTGTTTTGTAGAATGATTTTTTAGTTTTCCTAAGTATGTCACGGCTTCTGTCTTGAGATCGAATGCCCCCCAACCTCCTGGATTTGCGGCCTTATTCAAATCAACTACGCGGGCTCTTCGTTTCACCGTCAAACACCCTCCCATTTCGGGGCAGTTTGAAAAGACTGTGCCGACACAAATCTGATCATCTGACCGCATTCGGAAGAGACGAGTACAGTAGCAATATTGCCCTGATATAGTTTTAAATTAAAAATGAATCGAATTTAACTAAACAAAACCCAATGTTTTTAAGATTTACAGCGATGGATATTGTCTTAAACTGTATCTGCTTGAAATGTGAAAGTAAATTTGATCTCTGCAATTCAAACTTTATTTCAAACACACAGGTAAAAGAAGGCTTTTTCATCAGGATCACTGAACGATGTTTTACGGCTTATTAAATGGAAGCTATGCGTCTGATTGATTCAACGCCAAATAAAAATTCACAATAAAATTATTGTTATTAGAAAAGTACCATGTTATCCTCATACAGGGTGAAGGAAAAAAAGGAAGATTTTTGTTACTGTTTCTAAAGATTAATTAATTTATTTTAACTCCCATTGGAGCATAAATTTATGCATAGATCCATTTTATATTCATCTGATTAAAGCTCTGAAATCTCAACGTCGAATTGTTTGATTATAGAAATTTTCTTTTCTTTTGCATATATCAAGAGTGATAAAGTTTGACTACAAAAAGTGGTTAATCTTATTATTCCAAGAATACGAGAAATGGTATTGTATTGAGCTGTGACGATACTTGCATCATTCCTATTTTGAAAAGAAGACTTAACTTTTATTCACTTCTGAAGATATCAATTTTTATTATTATTTTTTATTATTATTATTCATTCCAATTTAAATTTCCAGAAAAATGAAACGAGGGTTTAAAATAGAACCAGGGTTTTGATTTAAACTTCACGAATACTACATTTCGTTTTGCTATATATTTTTCTCAGAATAGTTGGCAGTTCCCCTACTTTGAGAAAAGAAAGTCACCGACAAGTTGCTGAGCCCGTAAGGGGATACTGTAGGTGGAAATTCGAAAAACCTATTCTTGTGGAACAGCCCGATGGTCACGGGTTCGATTTGGAAAAAGGGGGAAATACAAAAGGATTCCTCGGATACATTGTATGTTATCTGAACATATTTCCCTTTAGGATGATATCTTTAAAATAGGTTTCTGTGATCTCGCATTTCTAAGAATTTACCGCACAGATGGCTGCATTTTTAACAGATGAATGTCCTTGAAACTCCTGCCTCTGAAATAACAATGGTTCTTGAAACATGCCTTTACGAAAAATAAGACCTAATCTAAAGCAGGCTAAATTCTAGTTTGTGACACCTTGAAGAGTAGAGAAAAGAATTACAAAATGGTATCGAAGTGTTTTAAATTGAGAACAGAAATCGAAGGTGTCAACTCTAAAGTTAATTTTAGCACATTCATATGAGCCTAAATTTTAAAAACTTATAGTTGTTAAATTTATGCGAACACACTTACATTTGCTCATTCGAATCCCGAGTTATCATTCTTACATAAAATAATAAATAACGAAGCTTTTAGGGGACTTAAGGAATTCCATGTGCCGCCTAACATGGATTCACTTTGGAAGATTGTATAGGACACGATGGTTCAATGTGATATGATGACGGCTAGCTTTGTTATACTGGTATGTCATATAACATTAAGACATATCAATTTCCAGGTAGGAAGAGCAAATAAAATATAAAAATTAAAGTATTCAACTTAATTTCATTATTTAATTGAATTTAATCAAAGCTGTTGAATGTCTCTGCAAAGAGGAAAGATAGAACATCGTCCCCTATGTAACCAATAACATTTGTATCCATACTTAGTTTACGTCAAATGAAAAAGAAGTATTAATAGTTTTCTGATTGTCAAAATATTTGAAACCAAATTTCATAATCAGGTTTGAGACAAATGAATTGTTATGGAATTATAAGGCAAATGAACTATTATTTATTAAAGAATTGTGCTTCTTTGTAAGATTTACCACCGCCACCCTTCTTTGTTATTACAATGGAATTTGATTTATTCAAACATTTCATATTTAAATTCAACAGTTTTAATTATTTTCTTTAACTTCATGAGCTCCTATAAAATATTATAATCATAAATACTAGAATTTTTATTTATTTTATTTAATTAGCAATTGGAATTTATATCTACAAAAGAAATTAATTATTAATAATATTTTTATTTTTGTACAAGTGCACTTCTATATTTTAGCAATAATAATGACTTTTCAGGTTCAGAAATCATCTGGAATTTTCTGAAATCGCTCTTAGGTCCGAATCGAATCACATTAAAATTAAACAATTTCAACTATATTTCCATTTTCAAATTAAATTTTCACTCTTTCTTGTAACATTTATGAAGCACTAAACACCATACAATCTTTTTCTCTCTAAAGACGTCAAAGTAATTGCATTACTTGGAAGCATTTTAAATTCGAATTCACCGATAATTCTTATTTTCGTTAGAGATTAGTATTAAAAATAATGTAATTGCTGTTGCTATAATTCGAATTTATTTTAAATCATCAGTAGTAAGTATTTCTTTTTAAAAAGGATTTTTTTATTTAATTTTCCTTTAATATATAAAGTCAAATATATGCAAATGAAGAATTATTTTAATTTTCAGAGATGTTTACAAAAATTATGAGATTATATAACTTTAAAGTAATATGAAAATTTTGAAAAGCAATATCACCTATTTAATTATATATTTCAGTTTTTTTCGGGGGGGGGGGCTGATTTTTAAAATAATGTTTTAGTATTCTTATCTGCGAAATCCAATACATAAATAAATGAATATTATTTCTTGTTGTTAAGCGGCATTATGCTTCTAATTAAAATATATAAATAACGATAATAATAGTATGTGTAAATTGAATACATTATATAATTTTCCGTTATATTGGTTAAAAGTCAAATTTATGAGCATTTGATGCCAACAAAATTAATATACATATATATATGTATGTATATATAACGAATGTTCCTTATTAATGAAAATGTTCATTATTATGTTCAAAAGTAAAGTGAATAATAAATGTTCGCTTCATGGTGTCAGAAACATTTTTTGAGAGGTATTTTTTTGGAGGGGGGGAGGATTTAGAAAAACTCTTTCTCTCTCTGTGTATTTATATATATTTTTTATTTTTCGTAATATTGGTCCCTTCGAAAACTACATATACATCGAGCGATTTCATTAAAAACTTGAAGAATATTCAAAAGGGAAAACGCAGATAGCAATGAACACAGAGAAGGAAGTCTTTGGCGGATGTGTGGAAAATCCCTAACAATGTTTTTTCTTTTTTATCGCAGACAAAGTTAAGTCAAGACTTTTTTCAAGGTCAAACCGATAAAAACAACGAAAATAAGTTCCGGAGACCCGACAAACCCAGGGAGGATGTTTTAGCTGGGACGGCACTTGAGCCATTCTTAGTGCACTGTCCGGTGTCCGAGGTAAGAGATTAGAAGGCGTTCCCGTGAGAACCCCTCTGAAACTGAAAGAACTGAGATCCTAAAATAGTTTCTTTTATTTTTTTGATCACGGAAAACATAACTAGAGTGTGGTTCTATGAATTATTTTCATGTTAATATTCAAATATTATAAAGGAAACCATCTCATTTTTATAAATAATGAAAATATCCAAAATGATAGGCTTTTTTGGTACTGCTATTAATAATAAAGAACTTTAAATGATCTTATAAAAAATATTTGAATGGTGCAAAATTATTCTATCTGTTTCAAACTGAAAGCAACGCACTTTTACCAACATTTTCTTAATGTTCAATATATGCTATTTGGTTATTTTAAAGAAACGTTTTTGAGTTTATAGCAAATATTCTTAAAATACATCGAGAGCCTCGGAAACGTCACCACAGTGGGACAGTACAAAGAATGAAACAGAAAAGAATAAAACACCCGACATTAAAGGCGTTTTAGCGGTGCTATATCAGTATGTTATCCAGCCAAAAAACAATGTCTTTTCATTTCCATTAACTTATTCAAAAAGACTTCCGATAGATAAATGATAAATTACTCAATACCTATCATTTTATCTCATTGGTAGGCTAATAATTATTAGGTGATTCCACCGTGAGCCACACTCTATGGCGTCTTAAAAAATTTTAATGGGATTCGCATATTTACATGCATGCAATGATGGAGTTATTTTATAATTACTACGATTTTTAATAAATGCAGATTCTCGGTTCTTTTTAAGGATAAATAATTCAATTATAAATTGTTAGAGCCAGCTATTTTGCACTAAGAAATAAACGTTTTTACTTAGCGCTAAGAATTTTGTTTATAAATGTATTATTAATACGATACACATTTTTTAGTCATCCAGATCTGTTGGACATCACCCAATTAGTGATGAAATGTAAAATATTCTTCAAATGATGACCTATTGTAATTTAAACACAAAATTTCCATTTCATTGCTACTGATAACAGGATTTTATTTTCTTACAAGCATTAACTAACGATTCGAAGAAAATCAATTGATAATTGGTTTATATTTTTCTAGGTGGCTTATGAAATAGTTTAGCAGGAATTGAAATACTGATAATCAAAGTTTCATAGTTACATCAGTATTATTTGACTAAGAGGGAAACATTTTACGTCCGGGGGAAATTTAAAGAATAAGAATGTTTCGATATGGCAGTCATTTTCATTATTACGTATTTTGGAACAAACAAAGCAAAATAAAACTCACAAGATAATTTAGAACGCTTTTTCAGCTGAAAGCAGATGACTATTTCTACTGGTTTTGACATGATAAACATTTAGAGGAGATGCTATTTATTTCGCACAAGAAGAATTAAAATTAAATATTATTTTTTATTAACTAAATGATTTTATAAGCTATATGTTTTTCTATAAATAAACTAACAGAGAAGAATTAGAGGGCAATTTTAATTCCCTATAATTAATGCTAATTAAATTTACGCCACTTTTTAGAAATTTATACTTAATATGCATATCAGGTCTGGGGGAAATTTAATGAATATGAATATTTACACATGGCAGTTATTGTCACTATTACGTCTTTTGCAGCAATCAACGCACGGGAAATACATGGTTTTCTAATGGTTTTGAAATTATTAACATTTAGAATTGCATGCTATTTATACTGTAAAAGAAGAACTAGAATTAAGTCTCATTTCACTTAAATTAAATGGTTTTATAAGATAAATGCTTTTCTATATATACTAAACTTACGAAGGAGAGTCAGAGGGAAATTTTTGCCCCCTTCCTTTTCGAAGAAAAGGGTAGAGTTTATCTATTGGACGGGGTTTTGTCCCTCCCTATTTCATTTCTTGTGGTCACCTTATTGGTCACTGCTAAGCGTCTGCACGTTCAGAATTCCTTTACAACTTTATAAAAGAAAACTCGTAAACGAGAAACTGCCCTTTTCATTTCTTGTTCGCTTTTGCTTGTGTGATTCTGTCTGATCTCGGAAAACCAACTCCTGCCTCCATTACTGGGATCATCTTGTTCAACTACCTGCGTGCCTTCCCAGTAAGTAAAATTTGATATTACGTACTTTATCCATCACATTATTAAGATCTTTAAAGTGTCTCTTCAATGTTACTTTTTTTTTCTTTTTTTTTTTTTACTCTTCGGCGTTATCTCAAATAGTAGCAACTTCAGCGTATTATCGACGTTCATATTTCAAATTAAACTTAGTAAATCTTGTCAGTGTTGAATAAATAAAAACCATGGATTATTGGTGTTAGCCATCCGATCTAATTTTTAAAAAGAGCAATCGTTCTCTTATGCTTCTTGAATTTGATTAATCTCATTGTTTTATATATGTTCCAGTCGAAAACCAATATTTATTAATTGACACCTATTTATTAATTTATTTGTGAACTTTTAATCTAGCGGCTATTATTTAAATTTCTTTTCTAAGTGTTCAAGCCTAATATGGCTTATTTTTAGCATTTATTTTAATGCGAATTTTTATTTAAAGAAACATTTAATAATTTTACTGCACATTTATAATCTTTATATAGCAATAATATATATTTTTTTTAATCAAAAGTTGTTATCTTGAAAGAAATATTTCCCTGTAGAGATTTTTAACAAATTCTTCGTTATAATTTACAATTGACTGTTTCAAATATTTTTCTCTGTCATATAAAGCAGGAAATATTCCTCACGTGCTTTTCCTTTGCCATAGTGACATTTTATTCATTCTTACTTTATTCATTAAGAGTTTTTCGGGAGCTGATTGCATTTAAATATGAATTAGAGATTTCTTATCTTCGTTTCTAATTTTGTTTGCTTTAATTTTATCTGAGAATATTTTATAAAATTAATATGTACAATTTAGCTGTGCAAAAACAAATGATGCTTCGTTACTCAACGCTTTGTGACACGTGGTTTTTGAGCATATCTATGCATTTTTTTCCCCTCGAATGCCCCCGTGTTTAAATAAAGCTCATGCAGAATAATTTCTTCTTCTTATTATTATTATGTCTCAACATCTGTTTTGTGTTTTTGCTCAATGTGTGTTATTCTATTAAAAGTTTTGCTTTAATATATTTCCAATCACGATCTGAAGTATTAAGACAAAAATGTTATTCTCATTTTGTCCTTTATATAATCTTTTTTGGAACGTTGCTTAACATTTTTTTTTCTTTTGCCTTTTTACTGTTTTCTATTTTATTGTTTCGATTTAGAGTTTTCAAGAAAAGAAAAAACTTACCTATACAAATTCTTGATTAATTAATATGAAATCAGTTCTACAACTGACAATTTTGTAAATGCGCAAAAAGTAGAACCATTTCTTGTACTATTAAAACAGTAGTTAGAAATAACATTCTTTTTAAGAACTCGAAAAGCGTTTTACTTGTCAATACGAACACTAAGCTCAAGAGAGAGGCGTCATTTTTATCTATGGAAATTACATGTATTATTCATTTGCCATCAGAACTAATTTAGATTTAGCAAAATTGCCGGTCCTTAAGGATTATGTTACAAAGTCAATGTTTTGTGAATATATATATATATTCGTATTCTGTATAAATTGCATAACTGAACTTGATATTTGCTTACCGTAACTTACCGTACATTTTAAATATTATATTCTTATATCCTAGATATTTCTTAACTATTTTTTACAAGAAACACTATGATTTATAATCTTGTTAATGTTTCTAGCTCAAACTTGTTTCAATAAATTTATGATTTTTAATTTGAATTTCAAAAAGAATAATCTATTCATAAAAAAAGTTTTACTGTTGTTTTAATGCTTCATCGATCAAGAAGCTGAAAAAATTTGTTAAATTTCAGTCAAACCCAATATTTAAACATCAGATGGAGATATAACTTCCTTGTTTGTTTAAGATCATAGAATTACACATATATATATATTAAATTTATCTGGGAAATTTTCAATAAATCATTTAATGTTGCTACAGCCAGAAAGAGATTTGCATTGTATCTGTTCACATTGAAAAATTAAAATTATTCCTTTTGAAATATATTTCACTAATATTTTATCAAATATATATTTAAAGAAATTAATTTCTATTTTGTTCCGGAATTTCAAAAATATTATTATTTTAAAACATCTTTGAAAAATCTCACAACAAACGCTGTAAAAAAATAAAATCTAAGACCGGCACATCGACTACATCTTTATAAATGTGATTAATGATGTAGATATCAAAATTTTTGGATTTTTGCGTCCGAAATATCTATCAAAAAGCATTCGTCTATCCAAAATTATATTGTAGATTATTCAAAATGAGTTATTTTTTCTTTCTCTGCTTACACATTTATTGTTAAAACGAGTCAAAATCCAAATATTAAGACTCCTCCATAAGCATCTTAAAAAAATATTTTTTAAAAATTTAAAACATATAAATATTAATGCTCAGAAAGCTCCAACTACCATTTCTGTATAATTTCAAATGACATACGGGGAAAAAGACTATTAAAGATAATAAAAAATACTATTCCGGAAGTTTTTTAAAATATTTTTTTCAGTAATTCCAATCATTATTTCCAATCATGTTATTTCTTTTCTTTTTAAATTATATTATTTCAAAATTGATGATCTTTATGTGGAGTTGTATTAAGAAATTTATTTTCTTCTTCATCTTTCATCTCGCCTCTATTTTTGTTGGAATCGCAACTGCCAAGCGCATGCGCAGTAGCTCGGAGAGTTTCATACTTGAAAATAGTTAGCAAAATATTTGATTTACTGAAATTTTAAAAGCAGCTGAATTGGCGACCTGAAACTGTATACATATATTTTTTCTCATGAAAATTGGGAACCATTCAAGCCATAAAAACTCAAAATTTTTTTTGTTGCTGTTGTTTTGCCAAATAACGTTTTTTTTTTTTTTAATCTTTTTTATTTTCTTCTCTATAAGTATAGTGAAAAAACACAACAATGCATTTTGCAAAATATTTTTTTTTACGGCACGTGCAATTTTTGTGTGATAATTTCTCGAGACCAAAATTTGACAGAGAGCTACAATTTTTGAAAACGTAGCATGAAGCGACATAAAAAATTAAAATCAGAACAGCGATAGCATTAAAGATAAACAATTATGATGCTTAGGGCAGAAGGCAGTAGAAGTAACTGACTTCATTAGGGAGTTGGCGACAAACTTTTGGTGATAGCCGCACAGCTAGATTCTTCAGAATCAGAAATAATATACATAGTAAAGTATATATATAAATTTTGGATGCAGTTCAGCTAAAGTTTTCGCATGAAAAGTTTAAATTCAACATATTAAGATTACATCGTTCTATATTTTCTTAATATTTTTTATTTTTACCATGTTTTTTGTTTGGTTTGTGATTTTGTAAACCATGGGTATTCTTATAATGATATATTTTCCATATATTCCTAACAGATCCCACAATGCCAGAAAATTTATTAACCGAAAAATTTTTGATTCCTTCGTTGGAAGGAGAAACTTTCAAACACCTATTGACATGGGTCAATAGAGACGAAGGAATCTTCAAAATTTTCTGGCAACACAAAAATTCTTTGAAGTGGAAGGAAGAAGATTTTCAAGTCTTCAAAGTAAGCCCATAAAAATTTTGTTGTGAATATTTCAAAATAAAAGAAATATTGATAATTATCCATATATGTGTTTGTAACATATTTTATTGTTTATTAATGAATAGTTTGGTTAAATAACCTTTTAATTCAATATATATTTTCATTGTCAAACGATATTTAGATAATCCTTTTTATTTAAAAAATTATTTAAATTTTTAAGTTTTGGAAAAATGGAATTTTGAAACGATAAATAAATAAATTTTGAATAATTTCAGAAATTTTAATCCTCGATTACTTTACAGTATTTGAGAAATTTTCATTATAATTATTTATTAATTTATGACCTTTAAAGATGGGGACTTATTCTGAATTTAAAGGAAACAATATAATCAATATTTGGAAAAAAAAATATTCACTTGTTCATGAATTTTTAACTATTTATTACTTTATTGATTATTCACAAAATTTTTAGTTACTTCTTTTCGGTATGGAATTTTACTTTTTAAAAATGGTTTCCATGTGTCTGCTGATGAAAGATTGCTTATAAATATTTTCAAAGCTGAGGAAAATATTTCGTTGCATGTGATTTTTTATATTTTATTTGAATTTATTTATTTTCTAGTAAATTTCATTTTTTTATTTAGGAGTGGGATTTACTTAAAGGAAGAAGGGTGGCCGGAAATGACCTAAAATATTTCGCCACCAGCAAACATCGTTTTGCGACAGCTATGCGAAAGCATAGCTGCTTAAAATCTTTAAGGCCTTCCGAAAAAAAATACAAGTTTTTTCAACTAACAAATTTTAGACTTAGTGAAAACATGCGTAAGTATTTAACATTTTCCAATTTTTTATTAAATTTTTAATAATATACCTGTAATTAAGAAGTTAAATATTCATATAATGCAATTTCAATTTATTTTTAACTAAAAATTGCAGTATTTCAGTTAGTTAATATTTTTTCCAATTCTAAGAAATGATCGAATTTAAATTCTGATTTTTTTTTATTTTTTTACTTGAGAGGCTTTAAAAATACTGCTAAATCCATAAATTAATAAATTTATCTTTTAGGCTTGCAACTTCAGTACTTAAATATAACTATACCCTAATTTCCAAAAATGAAAACTGAGATACGGACATTTTTATTTAATAGAAGATGAAGATATTATTCAAATAAACAACGCCATTTTCTTTGTCTTTTTATGAAGGAATTTAAATATTTTAATAAAATGTAATTTCATACCTAATTAAATGTAAATACCAGTTTCATATCCGAATTAAAAAATGTATTTTAATATCAAATTATTACTAAAACTTTTCTTAGATGTTTAAATTGCAAAATTATATTTCGAAATATAAAGCATGTATACTGAAAAAATTAGTATGAAAATATTTAGTATTAACTAAATATTTATGTTTTAATGTAAAGATAATTTTTTATCACTAATATTGAATTTTTAAAAAAAATGATTTTTGAGATTTTCTAAGGTGCTTAAGTATACGAGAGATTTAATACTAAGGACTTCTTGTTTTTGCTTTTTTTTTTTTTTTTTTTTTTTTTTTGCTGAAAATGAATATTTTATCCAACAAAATTTACTTTACGTATCAAATTTTTTTTCAGCGCCCATAGGAAATAGATCAACAGCACAGGAGATCATTGGAGAAACTTATGTAAGTTTTCAAGGCCTTAGAGCAAATTTTATAATTCAAATTCGATAAAAGTACTAAAAATCATACTTAAATGAAACTTATAACGTTATTTTTTTCCTTACCATTCTTTTCAGATATAAAAACAAATTTAGTTTTATTAATTTTTAATCCTTGATAGCCAGCTGACTTAGGCGACTAGCAAGTATGCTGGAATTAATACTCTCTCTGAATTCTTCAATTCATTCATTTATGCAGTAAGGTTCCGTAATATCTTCTTCAGCTGAATATATCTAAGATTTCAAATTTTGAAAGTCATAATATTTAAAGATCCTTAACCTGCTCTAGTGGTTTGTATGATGCATTTCAGAAACTTTCTGTGAGCTTTTGTAAAAGTTGAATAATTAATTCAATTTTAATAACTTTTGCTTTCAAATTAAAGTTAAAATTTTATAAAAGCTGACATAAAATTCATCAAGGAAGTAAGTTAGTTTTTTTGCATACACTAGGTGTATCTATAATATTCCATCAGCAGCTGTAAAATTTAAATTGAACCGTTGAAAAATATGTGTTTAGAAAACGAAAACGTTCAGAAATACAATTTTATGTGCATTACAGAATATTTTTTTTACTATTAGTCATGCGATAATTTACGCAATTATTCAATAACACTTTCTCTGATCACCGTTCACTTCGGTTTTCCTTTTAAAAGAGTTTAAACGACGCGAATAATATTAGTTTTTTTCGTTTCAGAACTTAAAAAAGCATCTGAAACAATTAAAAAAATTATATATTATTCAATCCTTTAGTCGCAATGAGTCATATATAGTGAGAAATATTTACAGTCCAACTTTTAAACAAAAAAAAAATTTATAGATATTATGCTATACTGCTATTTTATAGATATATGCTATTTTAGATAATTAATAGCTAAGCTTTTAGCTAAAATTTATAGATATATGCTATTTTGCATACACTAGGTGTATCTATAATATTCCATCAGCAGCTGTAAAATTTAAATTGAACCGTTGAAAAATATGTGTTTAGAAAACGAAAACGTTCAGAAATACAATTTTATGTGCATTACAGAATATTTTTTTTACTATTATTCATGCGATAATTTACGCAATTATTCAATAACACTTTCTCTGATCACCGTTCACTTCGGTTTTCCTTTTAAAAGAGTTTAAACGACGCGAATAATATTAGTTTTTTTCGTTTCAGAACTTAAAAAAGCATCTGAAACAATTAAAAAAATTATATATTATTCATTCCTTTAGTCGCAATGAGTCATATATAGTGAGAAATATTTACAGTCCAACTTTTAAACAAAAAAAAAAATTTATAGATATTATGCTCTTAAATATTTATTTACATCACAAAAAAGAATTAAAGTGATTAAAAATATTGAATTATTTTTTTTAAATATATCCATTGAAAAATAAAGCCAATATAATATTGTTGAAGCAATTTGAAACAGTTCTGAATTCCAATAAATAATGAAAAATGTTGCTAGTAGATAAATTTAAAATTTTTATTAGATTTATAGATAAACTTTCAAGATAACTTGTATGATATCATTAAATATCAGATTTAATTCATTTCATTTGTCTCTAGTCTTCGGTCTGTTGAGTAATTTGATTATATTTTTATCATTTAGCCCGGGCGTGAAAATGTGGAATTGACACAACCAGAAGAAGCTGCCAGGCTAGAAGCTGCCATGCTTCTATTAGAATTTTCCCAGGCTTCAAGAATTTCCCCAACATCAACAGAGGGAAAAATTATTTCATTATAATAAACAGGTAAATAAATCACAAGCTTATTTATTTTGATATTTATCGATGAAAGAATTCACGGTTCTAAAGAGGGAACCGATAAATGTTTGTGGCGTCAATGACGTCCTTCAATTAGTATTTTTAAATCTCAGAACGCGTGTATTATGTAGACTCAGTTAGAGCGCTTTTTCTAAAGCCTGTTGGAAACGTCTTAATTTGAATCGAAATGAAGATGTTTGTTTTCCATTTGCGTTGTGGGAATGAAGACAGTTTAGTAGTTGTATCCAAGGGGCGGTTAGGGCATTGTTAGCAGTCAAAATATCAGGATTTGCTTATCACGTATCCTGAGGCTTCCTATATTATAACAATGTAGTTACATGTGATGATATTTTTGAATTGAGAAATTATTAGGATAGTTAATATAAAATATAATTTTTTTTGAATACAGTTAAATTGACCTGGCTTAGTTCCCGGTTTAATCTTTTTTTTTTTTTTTTTTTTTTTTTTTTTTTTAAATCTCGGTTTTGTGAGGACTTGGGGAGTCTACCAAGAAATAAAAGTATTCATTTCTTTTTTTTTACTGTTTAATGTTCAGTTTAATGTTATTTATTGATAAATTAACTTAAACATTCAAAAGTACCTCTACTGCTAAGGAATTGTTTGAGGTACAATCCAATTCCAATTTTTTCGATTCTTTATTTAGACCTATTGTTACATTGTGAATCTTTGGGAGAAGCTTGATCGTGTGCTTTTATTTCTTTCTGAGATTTTTTTTTCTATTTTTCCTAACTATATGCTGAAATAACATATATATTGAAATCGGCTTCAGACTATTATTAGTTTGCCCTTTTTTGTTGTTGTTGTTTTGCTTCTCGTTCACAAATTCAACTTGGATCAGACGGGTTTATTTGTAATGTTGAAATTTTACGATAGGTGTCTCATTAATACCATTTGCTGGGCATTTCGTAGAATTTGACATGGCAATACTATAGTTCAATAATTGCGAAAATTATCAATTAAGTGATAAATTTCCATTTTTATTTGAGTAAGGATTTTCTTAATACGGTAGGTGAATGAATGATTTAGACATTAATTAATTTATTCAAGTAAAGAATGGTTTAAAGATGCAATAAAATTTTTAAAAAGGATTTTAAAATGCATTTTATGTTCTATCATATAGTATTAATCTCAAAAAACACGATTATGCTAGTAATTTGACTATATTGGGATATGGATATTTTTATTGAGAAATGTGTTTCCTGTAGAGCAACTGTAAGAGAATGAGGAATAGAAAACAGAAGATAATCAAATTACGCAATAATAAACATGAAGTAAAGGTTCATTAACTTTTATTGAAAATGAAGATTAATTATAAATGAGATTGATAGTGCCCTTTGCATAAATTTTTAAATCTTTGTTTGACACTGTTATGATTTTTGTGTTTCCCACCTGACTTTGAAAAAAAAAAAAAGAGATTAAGTTTGTAAACTGAAAATTGGAATGAGGATTATAATTTGTTTAGTTAATTAATTTTATTTACCTTGCTTGAGTGCATTAGAAGAACATTCATAGTTTTGTATAAATCATTTTTACATCGCGCAATTTAAAAAACAAATATTCGTCATTAAATACTTTTATGTCAATGAAAAAAACTACTAGAAAAAAAAAGAATCATTTTTACAAAAAAATATATATTAACTACTTTTTAAATAATTTTTTGTTCTTATTTTATAATATTTTTCAAACTTTTAGTCTGTTTTACAAAAAAATGAAACATGTACTCAAAAATAACATTTAATTTCATCCCAAAGTACTTGTGTAAAATCACATGCTCTGAAGCAATAAAAAACAATATTCTATTTAGAAAATTTTGAAGGTTATCAGCGATTTTTTTGGGCTCTATATCATTTTTTGTTTTTTGTAGATATGATGCCTGCATATGAACTTTATTGGAAATATTATTTATTAAAATGAATACCTCGAATTTAAGTATATAAAACACATACCTTTTAAAGCTTACATATATATGTGTGTGAGAGAGTTTAGCATATATTTTTGAATATTATGAAACTTGTTTTAATAAGAAAATTTAATTTTTTCAGAGACGCATCTTTTATGTTAAAACCAACCCTGGCGTTTTTCTGGATGTACATTTCTACTGTATGAATCCTCTCTATATGTATATATTTCAAATTTCCATTGTATATTTTTATGAGATTTTAATGTTTTACTCCTTTTTCATGTGTATATTTTTCAAATTTGAATTGCATATTTTTATAAGATTTTAATGTTTTACTCCTTTTTTATGTGTATATATTTTAAATTTGCATTGTATATTTTTATATGTTTTTCTCCTTTTTTATGTGTATGTATTTCAAATTTGTATTGTATATTTTTATAAGATTTTAATTTTTAGTTTTTTTTTTATGTGCTTGTAAAAACTGTTTCATTCATAAAAATAAATCTCTTGCTATGACTTTCAATTTAAAAATGGTCGTTTTCTTTTATTGCAAACATTTGCCTATGCCCTCTTTCATAATTTGGAATTTTTGGATTTATGGTTTCTCCTGAGTTTAGAAATCTCTAAATTTCTCCATATTTAGTAGTAAGTTAGACTGCTGCTTATCCACAACCGAACATTTTTAACAATTTGCACTAATTGGAAAAAGAAAAAGAAAATTTACATTTAAGCATTAAAAAACCGAAAAACATATATTAATAAATGTATTATAAAGATATATATATATATATATATATATATATATATATATATATATATATATATATATATATATATATATATATATATATATATATATATATATATATATATATATATATATATATATATATATATATATAATATATTATTAGTGCAATAATATAATTAATGCTGTATTGTCATTGCTTTTATTAATTTTAAGGCGAGTCTCAAATAAAGGAGTGATGGAAAAATGTATATATTTATTTCTTAGAATCCAAGATTTCAAAAAAATATACCCAGCTTTTTCTGAAACTTCCCTTTTCCAAAATAACGATTGCCTATTATTTTTATATCTTTAAATGATGAAGAAAACAGGGTATGCAGATTGAACAAATCTCTTTTGCCCGTATTGCTATTAAAATTTGAATGGGTATTATTATTATTTTACGAAATATGCATATTTTTGAAGACTAGATAATAAAAAAAAACTTCTGCGTTTTCATCTTCTGCGCATAAATAAATATATATATATATATATATATATATATATATATATATATATATATATATATATATATATATATATATATATATATATATATATATATATATATATATATATATATATATTAAATTAATTAATGCATTTTGTTAAAAAATTCATATATATCGAAAATTCTGATTATAAAATTGTATATTAAATTTCATCTTTCAAGTTCTTTGCCTTTTTAGGTGAGAGTGATGCCATCTCTATATAGGGAAAGACGGGTTTCAGTTCAAATTTCGATGGCAGTGTAAAACTTTGATGTTATGCGAATATAACCTAACAAAATATTGCAATTAAAAAAAATCATAATCTGTCACAAATAATAAAATAGATTTTTTTTATATTTAATATTTCAAATCAATCACATATATAAACACGTCATGTGGTTTATTACATTTTCTTTTGTCTAACAGTTTCTGTTCTACAGAAGATACAGATACGAGCGCTTAGAGAATTTTAATTTCTCATCATGAAGCTACATAATTGTTAAGGCGTTTCGATGTACATGATATTCGAAAGATAAGCGAAAAAATAAATAACTAAATACCTCACTTTTTATGGTAGAAAAGATTTAATTTCGTTTAATGAATTTAATGACTCACTTTATAATCGGTTATTAATATTACATGACTAGCAATACTTTACTATTAGTAAATATATGGGGAAAACACCATGATATTTTATGCACACCACGATATTATGAGCTTCATCAGATTGAAAGAACAGCTTTTGAACAGAAAACTTCCACTTAAAATTTTCATGTAAGCACTTACGCACCTTTGATTTAACCAGCATGAGACTAATGTCAGCAATAGATATTTAATTGTGACAAAGGAACAGGGAGTCATCCAGTGATTTCTTTGAATAGAAGCATTTTTATCCCATGCGTTGTATACATTAAATTATGTCATATGATTTTAGAGATTTTACTGTTGGAATTAACACAAACTTCACCCCTACTTTGGTTTTCTATGTATGTTCGAGAAAGGATCATTCTGAAACATCTTCACTGTAAGCGGTTTTTTTTTTTTTTATCCCTTAACATCAGAACAAAATGGAAATGTACCATTACATATATACATAATATCGTGCGGTTTAAATTTCGTAATAAATTACAAAAGAAACAAGTAATTAATTAAGTGCTTTCCTTTCTAACAATTGCACAAATACTTTATCGCTAAAAGGTTATTTAGTTGATAAAATTACTTATCAAATTACATTTGCCAAATCTTTGTGTTTTAAACTTATCTCATTCCCAAAGATGCGAATCAACAGATGATAAAACATTTGAGACTCTCACTATATTTAATGTAGAACCTCTAATGAGGTATTTACGTAATAAGGTGATGACTTCGGGAAAATTATGTAACTTAATTCCTTCATGGGTTTTTCTGAATTATCTCAGATAAACTCCAATTCAAAAATTGTATTATTCAGTAGAGATGCAACAAAATCGAAATGAAAAAAGAAAATATTTTATGCATTAAAAAAAAATTAACTTTCTTCCTATTGTTATTGAGAAAGTATGAAAAAAAAATGATCCTCAGTTTCAATGATTCACTTAAAATAAATTAAAATGTAAAAAAAGAATGATATATAAGAATCAATAATAAATTATAGGTTTAAATGCTTAAATCCTCATTGAAAATTATGTATTAAATTCATTTGCTTTATACCTAATAAATATTGAAGGGCATTTTACTTCTTGTATAACCATAAATTGAAACAAGAGTTAAAATTGTATAAATTATTAAATATTTTACATGAATTAGGCAAAACTGCATAATATTTAAAGACACGGAACATTTTTTGATGTTCTTCAGCTGGGATATGATTCCGCAAAAGTTGAGGATTCCTGAAAAATCAACTCACATTGAAGCTCTTTCTTTCGAAAGAAAGATTTTAAAATTTGACTCAAATCTGCAGTTTTGGTTTTAAAGTTATATTCCAAATAGTTTCATCTTTCTAGCTGAGTTGTAGAAAAATCATGAAGCGAACACAAGATCAGACAATAAATATGCAAAAGACTTGTGGGCATATTTTGCCCAGACTTTCGTACTAATGTACAAATTTATTGATAGAACTTATTAGCTTGAAATGAAGTTAAACCAAGTATAATAGATAAACCAAGTTGTTCGTTTTTATCTATTCAATCTTGGCCTGTTGGCGATTTTTTCATGCATTAACAAATTACAATCTTTATCAGCATCTTTAAATATTTTCTAAAAGGTCACTATTTTCATTTAGGCATTACCAATCCGTCATTTAATGACACAGAACCAAATGAAAAATGAACTTGTGCCCAATGGAATGTTACAGAATCCTGCGATTTTCCTACGTTTTCCATATAGTTCGCAGGTTGTACGCATGACAACGTCGACGAATTGTAAAACATACAGGAATTCTTCAAATTAAGATAAAAGAAAGGCGACTTTCGAAAGTGGTCACTATACATTGACGACAAAGGATTCTGCTTAGTCGCAGAAATAAGATGAATGTTGGCGAGAACAGCAAGCTGAACTGAAATTAATTAATACTTTTGAAGTAAAGAGCCTATTAAATATTTTTAATTAATCGCAGTAATTGGTAAATGAAGTTGCCCAAATAAGCATTTCAATGGTGAGAACGATCGCCTTCAGACGAGTTCTCTGAAAACTTCTTTTCTCTGTCATTATCAATCATTCGCCTCATGTTCTAATCTCCGTGATAGTTAAGTTTATTTAATATGGCGAAATAACCTGAAGTTAAATGGATTATTGTGTTTGAAAAGTAAGTTTCAAAGAATACGACTTTATTCATTGATTTTCTAAATGTTTTTGGATTTATGTAAATGGCCTGTATAAACTAAGCCACTAGGGATTCACTGTAACAAGATATTTAAAATCTAATTCTAGCAAAGATAATATCGACCTTATCAAAAAGGTTGAGTTTTATATTGAGAGAAATATGAATTTATGACCCAGAAAGATTTTGGGTCATTTGTGAATGATATTAACAAATTAACAATGATCATTTGTTAATGATGTTAACAAATGATCCTGAAAGCTTCATAATAAAAAAATTGCATGCTTTTTAGGGTTACTGATATAAACATAAAAACGCCTGAATGAAAAGCTTAATATTAAAGCACATTATTGAAAATAAAATTTTGCTTTGGATTTTATGCTTAGAATAAAGTTTTCAACATTCTGGTAGTTGAAACAACTTAAATTCTAGCTTTCAATTAATTAAGCTTTCAATTAAATTCATGTTTAAAAGCATTAAAATTAAAACCTTCTTATGTAACTTATACACAAAAATATGTTAGATACGCATATTCAAAAGAGGAAAATTATAAATAATCGGAAATTAAAGTAAAACTCTATTTTTAGATAATGATGAGCCTCTACGCCTCACACCAGAGTCATTCCAAAATACCAATTTTTGAACATTGCGAGCTTTTTTAGTATACAATATTTTAAAAAGTGCAAAGAGCTGGACAGATAAAAATGTGCAGTAGTTATAATATTTTTCTGTCATACTTTCTGTATAGTATTTTTTTCTTTCAATTACCAAACGAAATTGAATCCCTCAAAATATTCATACAAAATTTGTACATAATCCACAGACATCTTAAGTGTTTTAAGAATTATTATTTTAAACTTAAAATCTTATCTTATATCTTGTGAATGTGCATTTTCGCAGCAGAAGCTGGTATTTAATTAGATAGCTGAGAAAACAAAACAGTTAGATGGTTAATAAATAATTTAAACATCTCATCATCATTTCTTTATGTGTGATACATGTAGATAATAGTTCAAATAATCAAAAACTGAAATTTAAGAAAATACACATTTCAACTTTTTTTTTTTTTTTTTTTTTTTTTTTAGTTTTGCATCATTAAACTTAATAATATTTGCTTTAAAGTTAAATTAAAAATATTTCGAAATTCGAAGTTGGAGTATAAAGCAGAACTCTGCAAAGATATTTTTTGAATGGTAAATCACAGTTTAAGTTAGTTGAACTTTGGTATTTCTTGTTTTAATAATTGGGATAGGGGGAAACTGTTTTTCTTCTCCTGACTTTTTCGAACATTTAATATTTAATTGCATTTTAGCCTTCTTTTCAGAGTACAGTTAATAGAATAAAAACTGAATTTATGTTCAATTTCTTAAATCATTTGGGTTCAGAATTTGATATATGTATATATACAAAGGTTTACAACTGTTATACTAAACTGGGGTCATCTATCTTGTTTTAAAATTACCATAAACATTTACGCATTGCGAAACAAAATAATAGTCTTCATTTTATCCTATATATTCCAAAATCAGAAATAAATGTATTGATTTGAGTTTAAATTATAAATAAAAAATTACTCGGCTCTCTAAGAAAGTTTTTCAGATACAGCATTCATAAATCACAGATGGACAAAAAAAAGTGCAAACAGTCAACTAGCTGAGGGATTTGTTTGAAATTTATTTAAATTCTATAATTTTAAAAACTCCTTACATACATTTTTTTTTACTTATGTGGTAGTGAAGAAACTGCAATTTTGGGTAATGAAGAAGATAATTTAATTAGATAATACGTGGAAATATTTTGGGCAGACAAGACAGTGTGGATTCATTAAAAGTCTAAACAGTACACACAGTAAAGTAGGTTTATATACAAAATTTATTTGTGATCTTGCTTGCAGTTTTACTCAAAGGATGCCCCAGCTTTCCTGATTTAAATTGTATCGTCCTACGTATTCTTATGCTTGCTATTATTATTTTTGAGTTGCTGAGTAATGAATACTCGCATATTTTAATATTTTTTTTCAATTCGTTCAGTATTGACAAACGCTTTCCCGTCGAAGTGTGGGGAGGATTGACTGGCTTTACCATATCAGATATAGTCATTTTACCGCCTTTAAAAAGGGTATATTTTGTACAACATTAGCTAAAGTATTTTTTAAGGATAAATTAATTCAACATAACTAAAGTAAATATAAACTTGTAAAACTTGCAAGATACATCGTTCGAAATATGATATGGGAAAAACTGGAGGCATAATTTTATTTAATGTCAAAAGTTTTTGAGTTCAGAGGCTAAATATTTTTTTTTATTAGAAACTTTGTCACATATCATCTTTGTTAACTAATTTCATAGTTTTTAATTCAAAACTAAAAATTATTTATGTTTCTTAAAAGCTTTAATCTTGCTTATATACCTAGATTATATAACCTAACAATCGACTTCATATACTTATATGCAAACACGTATGTTTTGTTACATTGGATTAAGAATATATTTCTGACAATAACAGGTTCATTGTGTTTTTTTTAAAGAAAACAATTTTTAACAAAATTTGTACAATAATTTCCTATATTTAATTTACATCTTATATTTCTAATTATGATATTCTGGAATTTTTAAAAACATACTGTCATTAAGAAACCTATTAATAAATATCGAATAACATATATAGCATGATGGAGGTAAGTACGTTTCTCGTCATAACAGATTTTAATAAAATGACCAGTTATGATTTATCATGCGTCTGCTTCACCAAGAGAATAAACATCTCTAAAAGTTTAAAAGAATCAATATTTAAAGCAAACGCTCGAAAATAATGTGTTTAGACAGTGTTATTATAATAAATTTCTAACATTTTCAAGGGACTCATCGGTTTGTGATACGTTTCCTTTTTCGGATCTAATTGCACCATAAAGTCATGACCTTTTTCTTTGGAAGATGCACCCTTTTTAACAATTCATTGAGTGGATCGTCTATTTGACTATCAAATCTCTTCCCGTTACGAGGAAGTTCAGAAATCCTGTGCCGGTTTAGACCTCGTCATCCGGCCGCGCTTGAAAAGTAATTTCGCTTCAAAATAGTCGTTTAAAGAGGAAGTTTATCTAATTTTACGAATATAAATCAAAGTTTTTAAATAAATTCAAACAATTACTATTATTTTAAATAATATTTATTCAAATCGAAAGTTTTTTTTTATAAAGCATGCGGTTATATTTGCAGTTTCTTTTTTAAAGGAATTGTTGCGAGTTTGTCATCGAACTAATGTTACAAGATGGAATATCCATCAGAAGTAATTCAAATATTTCTTCAGTCCTGAAATTTCATATATCTAAATTAAACCAACTGCTTCATATGTTCTAGCTATTCAAAAAAAATTATTTCAAATGCGTGTGTACTAGATGCAAAAAGAGCCATAGACAGTCAAAGAAAATATAAATAAAACTGAACAAAAAATAAAGGAGCAGGCATAAAAAGAAAAATTGTAGAATATCTGAATGGCTCAAGAGAAGAGCCTGCATAATATTTCACAATAACAGTATCATTAAAAAAATAGTTAGTAAATACTAACATTTACAAAAAAAGGGCAGTTTAAACTTTGAAAACAGAAAAAGAAAACCAAAGAGAAAAATATATAAAAGTAAATGAAAAATAATTAAATAAACAGAAAAAAAATACATGCATTGGCTCAGTCGAATTAAGAGTCCATCATCATGAACGAAAGGCTAGATTAGTGTTGTTTTTGCATTTTTTTTTATATTCACAAGATGCTGCCAACTTTTAACAGTGCTTGACTTTCTCTATACATGCTTTGGAAGGGTGAGGTAGAGTCCCTTTTAAAGTTTACAATTGTTTAAAAAGTATTTTATATGTGAAATATTAAGAGAAATGCAAATTGCTTTACCACAAGGTGAATGATAAAAAGCCCTTTTTAATTTCCCTTCCACTTCGTAGTAAAATACCATATGACTCCAAAAGTCCTTATCCTTTGTAGTAGTAAAATAACATATGGTGTCTAAAAGAAGAAAGATTAGTCCAGGTATTAGATAAACTAGGATGTAAGCTTCAAACCATATGGCAAACATACGCGTAAACTGAATGAAAAAGAGAGAGAAGTAGAAAATAGTATATAATTTCATTGGTCGGTGATATAAACATTGGATATACCATTAGTGTCGTGACGACAATAGTGGCCTTTTGTGAAGGATATAGAGAAGATAAGGGTTGTGTTTCGGTCGCCCACATCTGGAGATTTCAAAGATAGAAATGAGCAATTCAATTACTGTAACAGATGATTTATCTGCCATTCAGGCTAATAAGTTCTATTACTAAATTTGAATATCGGTGAGAAATTTTGAGCCCCATCCGGCCGCATGTTTTTCGAATATTTATTAATATCTTCTTGTGTACGAATTATGGCTAGTAAACACTTTAAAAGAGATTTAAAAAAAACTTGTGAAATATTCTTTAAATAAAAACTGCACATCTTTGATATTAAAGCCAATCGTTCAAAATAGAAAATTTCTGTTTGCGAATATGAATAATTGAACATTAAAACGATGTGAAATATTTATATGTAAGAGAATGACAAAAAGTGAAATCTAATCCTAACAAAATCTTATAAATGAGGGAAAAAATTTCACGGTCATTGCTTATACCCTCTACATTGGATCTAAGAAAAGTTTATTTGGTCAATTTTCATGCAGAATTTAAATTTAATCACATTTGGCAGATTAGATGTTAATAATAAACCTGCTTTAATAAAACTTACAGTTTGGGAAATCATAAAAGCAATGGATGATGATACCGTGTCCTCGTTACCACGGAAAGGGGGTGCAGTAGCTTCTGAGGCAACATATTTACAATTACAAACAGGGCAAAAGAACATTCATTGTCAAAACTGAACACATTACATTGTGTATCAATTCGAATTAAGAATGTCGAATATTTTAATTATTCAGTTAAAAATAATAATGCGCAATAGTAAGATAGACTGATGAAAAATTTTTCCATCAGTCTATCTTACTATTGCGCATTATTATGTCTTACATATCTACAAAACGAAGAAAAGCTAGATGAATGAAATTTGGCTGATATATTGAATATCTTATATTCAGATATCTATCAAGTTTGGAATTAAATATATGAAATAGATGACTAATTTTCACCAGAATTCAAACAAGATAATTCGTTGTCTTAATTATATGGAATTCGATACGCCATTTTGTGGCTACTATTTCAGTTTGTGCCAAATTTTTGTTTGAAGCAACAGGAAGGATGGCTACCGAAATGCACATTCTGTGCTAATTGCGTCCCAGTGAAAATGTCACAAGATGCTTTTACGTAACAATTACTCTCCATTTGCGTGAGGTTAATAATACAGAAGAGTATTTTTAAAAAAATATATGAGAAAGTTTCAGGGAGACACCTTCAGCTAGTTTTCCTCAATATAATTCAGATTGTTATTTTGGTATATTAAGATATTTCGTCCAGGTTTGGTAAATATTGCTCATTAGATTACTTTTGTAAATTAATATATATATTGTTTACGTTAGCAACATTTCCGTCAAGCAGAATTTATAAAGCTAGATAAATTTTAATAATTATAATTTATATATACGTTTATTTCGAATAATGTCGATATAAACTTCTAGTTTAAGCGTAGTTTTAAACCATCCTCTCTTCATTGGAACTAAATGTATTTGCATTTAAGTAAAGTGTAGAAAAATAATAATTTTCAAAAAAAAAATTGTTTTGATTGTAAATTCAAATTGAAAATTGCCAATAAGCGCAGTATTTTTTTTTTTTAACTTTGAATTAAAAAAAAAAAGAAGAAAAAAAAGAAAAAAAAAAAAAGGCAAACTGAAGAAGACTTAAGAAAAATTCTTCCATGTTGCGAAAATAGTTTAGAAATTTTAAAATGAAATAAAAAGCCAACTAGTACAAGAGAAATAATACAAAAATAAATAATAACAGAATTGTATCAGAATATTGAAATATTTCATAGTTTTTTAAACCTTGTTAAATTTATTAATAAATGAATTTTCAAAAATATATCTTCTCATAATGAAACATGTTAGAAAATGCCGAATAACTTCAGTAGTGTGACGGACGTAAGCGTAATTTGTCGTATTTGGAACTTAAGCATCATATAATTTGAAGGCGTGAACAGATATGTTTGTCACGTGATTTCATCGCCATTGCGATTAACCCCTCTGAAAGTTCAAAACAAAGACTTCTTAAAACAAATTCTTTACAATAAGATTTAAAAATAGTATTAATTTGTTTTGTAAAAGATTTCTGGTTTTTCTAAGTGTTGCTACGGCTTGTGACAGGATTTCTATCTGGGGATCGAATACCCCTCCACCCCCGTGTTTCTGTGGACATGGTGTGTATAGAAACTTACTGCGCTGGCTTTTCGTTTGACTATCAAACGATCTCCCATTTCGGGGCAGTTTGAAAAAGATGTGCCGTTTCAAGTCTCATCGTCTAGCCGCATTTGGAAAGGAAAAATTGCAAAAATAGCCTCTGCGCAGGATTTTCATATTCTTCCAAATACATCTTTTACATATTGCATATAAAATAATAACAATTAATACTTTTAAATTTCGACACTGAATTTCTCCAGAAAAAAGTGGCAAAATTGGATGAATGAAGTATACAATACAATAAATTAATGCTTACAGTTGATTTTTTAAAAACCTATATTTTATCCAATTCATTTTGTAAAAAAAAAAAAAAAAAAAAAAAAAAAAAAAAAAAAAAAAAAAAATCTCTTCATCAAAATATATCGTTGCGAGAATAGATAGAAATCGATGCATAATTCTTGTAATTATTGACAAAATATTTGTCTCTTAGTAATGAAATCAGAATGATTTTGCCTTATAATAATTTTTAATTCAGACCATTTACGTTTAATAGAGAAAAAAAAAAAATATAGTAATGTGTATTCAGAAATTCAACGAATTATTGCCAAAATTTTTTACTTTATATTTTTTATAGAAATATTATTCATTAATTTAATAATACTTTGTAATACAAATAGTATTTAGAAAATAAAAAGCATATTAAAAAAATTATGTAGAAAATGCTTCATATGGTCCTCAGCCAATCTCTAAACTGAATGAATGAAATTTGTATGCCGTTTTCCTTATTAGAGTTCCAAACATAAATCATAAATTCAAACACTACTGCCAGCTCGTTGATTTAGAAATAATTCAAAACAACTAATCGGAGATGGGAATTTAAATGTATAATCAAAAAATAGAATGTTTTTTTTTTTCTAGTTTTCTCCTTTTGCGCTAGATTTATCAAAATATTCTTTATGTACCTGTTAGGCTGACCGAATACAGGTAAACTCGCAAATTAAAAAGTGTCATGAATTAATTAAATTTCAAGAGTGGCTTTGACGTTACAATTCTTGATCACTATCAAATTTGAATCTTTTTTTGAAAATAGAAAATTGTACCAAACTTGCATTCAATTATATTTCAAAATGTGATATATATATATATATATATATATATATATATATATATATATATATATATATATATATATGAATCCTTTTGATTTCGGACTATACCTTTATCCTAAGTTAAATTTTACAGTGAAGGATACAGCATTTTTACGAAAAACATTTACTTTGATCACTGAACGAAGTTTTAACGGAGATTAAACCGGGGCAATGTATTTGATTGAGAAAATCTAAATAAAAGTTCACTATAAAATTATTATTAAAAGGAAAGAATGATTTGTTATCCTCATACAGGATAAAGAACACAGAAAGATTTTTCTTTCTATTACTATATATTAGATTAAGTCATTTACCTTAACTCCATTAAATCTTAAATTTCTGTATAGATCTATTTTATATTCATTTGGCCATTATTAATATGGTCAATTTTTATTTAAGCAACTTTACATTTAAATTGCTGATTTAATAATAAAATTTGAATATTTCCAAGGATTAATATTCAATTTGTATCGCCATCTCACATTCATATAATTGATCATTTTTATTGCGATCTAATATTCTTATCATATGTTGAAAAAAATTCAGAAATATCCAGTTTTGTTTTTAAAAAAATCTTTTTTCTCATGTAATGATTCTTAATCTGAAATGAGCATTGGAACTTCTTAAACAGATATTAGTAAAACTAGTAACTAAAACTAGTAGTAAACTGTAAGTACTCAAAGAAATTAAAAACATCAAAGAAATGAAAATTGAAATATGAATCATATATGTGTGATAAAATATAAATCTCAGAGTTAAGAGATTATGTTGGTAGCAAATGATGTAAACAATTCGAAATGGCGTTAAATAATAATTTTTGTCGTTTATCTCACTAATAATGATTATTTATAAAGAGACCAGGAGTGTGAAAGAATTGTTGCCCCATATCATAAATTATCTACTTCAGATTTTTATATTTTAAAGATCGATTTTTTCAAGCCATCAGTAAGTTTCTCAAAAGTTTAAAACCATTTTATTAAAATCAATAAGATACCAAATTCTTTGAAGATTTAAAATATTTCATCATCTCCTATTACCATTTTTTTCTCGCATTGATTTAAATGAATAAATCGCTTGGCGGTATCAGAAATATTGTTATTTTTTGGTGAAAATAAACTATGAAACATAAACAAAAATTATTTTTGAATATGTTGTAATTTTAGTGACAAAAAATTTGTAAGATGCATTGTCGATCTTATTCTACCCAATATAATCTATGACGCATACGAATATTCTGTGTTCAAAATATAACTATGCTTGCGCATTAAAGTATTTTTTTCTTTTTTTCGCATCGAAGTTCATTTTAAAGAAAAAGTTCATGCAAGCCTTCAGTTATCTCGCTCATTGTGCTTCGGAATTATCTCCTCAAATTAACTTGTATAAACAGACAGATTGAGCTTTTATGCATTTTTTTTTTCTTTAAAAGTTGAATTCATATGGTTACAATTATAGCAATTCAAGTTATATAGTTCAAAAATTATAAATTCATATAGCAATCAAGTTATACTTCTAAGATTGAAACTAAAAATTAAATAGGTAGTAAATAACAGTTAAAAGGTTAAATTAAGGTCGGATGAAATGAGCAATACTTTTGGAAGGCCCTCTTATTCCAAATCTTCACAGCATACTGATATTTGTTTATTTTTTAATTGATATGAATTCTCGAGCGAAAAAATTAGTAATTACATGAAGGTAAATGTTATCGCCTACTATATGGAAGAGAAAATGCAGCCTTCGGTGTTTTTCGTGTATCACGACATGAAATAGCAACGAAAGATTTTTTTTCAAAGTCAAATAACCCTAACAAGTCTTTGATTATTCTTAAGAGAGATTATTGCCAAAGTTTTTAACGCTGAGATAAAATTACAACTGAAAAGTTTTAGAAGTCGTCCATAGAATCATTTTCTAAGAAAATCGTTAACAGACGCTTGTTCTTAAATTTGATTTATACGTAGAATGCAACAATGCATCTGAACGGCAACTGAGTTCTCGAGCGAAAAAATTAGTAATTATATGAAGCTAAATGTTATCGCCTACTATATGGAAGAGAAAATGCAGCCTTCGGTGTTTTTCGTGTATCACGACATGAAATGGCAACGAAAGATTTTTTTTTCAAAGTCAAATAACCCTAACAAGTCTTTGATTATTCTTAAGAGAGATTGTTGCCAAAGTTTTTAACGCTGAGATAAAATTACAACTGAAAAGTTTTAGAAGTCATCCATAGAATCATTTTCTAAGAAAATCGTTAACAGACGCTTGTTCTTAAATTTGATTTATACGTAGAATGCAAAAATGCATCTGAACGGCAACTGAAATTTTTATGAATAGGAATTTCCGACCTGCCAAGGGGTACAGGGGTGAGCATTAGAAGAGAGACCAACCCCAAGGACAAATACGTCCCCTATAGCACTGACCATTGTAGACTTCTTGAATGCAGCTGACTAACCCCCTCCCCCCATTGAACGAAGTATTGACAATGGATATTGCGGGCTGTAAGGATGTCCAGCTTCTTCCAACGCTTAGCTTCAGAATCAAGAATTCCACGGCCAATGAGAACCAGTCCTGGTAATATATTCCGACCCGTTTCGGTAACATCGCGTCGGGACACGGCATATCTTTTAATGAAAGTACTGACCCTCAAAGCACTGACCATTGTAGACTTCTTCTTGTATACAGCCGCCCAACCGGCCACTATTCCAAACAATGTTTTTCTTTCTTTCTTTTTTGTCCTGACAGAGGCGTTTCTATTTTCGTCTTCTTTTGTCACAAACAGAATCTTCAAAGCTTCAGTACCCTGTAATTTCTGTCCATCATTTCTGAGAATCTTTTCTAAATAAATTGAAACAGTGCCTTCTGTGCAGGAAATCCTACAATATATCATTGATTATCCACGCATTGTCGCCTTAGTTGATGGATCGCGTATCCTTGAGCAGCGGTACAGAAGTTAAACCAGCCTCCTTTACAGAACAATATGGTATTGTGTTGAAATTCACAATGGTATAGAAACTGAAATGGTGTCTTCCTTGTCTGGTCGTGGTTCGAAAATACGAGGTTTTTATTTTTATTTTTTTATTAATAATAAGTCAATCCTTGTGCACCACAAAGTACAGCACAAGGCTTACAATCTTAGTGTTGTTTTAAAAGAGATTTTAATATAGCTAAACTAAATTTCAAAAAAAAAAAAAATAATACACATATACTATCCTTGGTGTACAGATTGTATAACAGAAATCACGCGTTTAACTTGGTATATTTTTAAGGTATTGCATTCGCATACGTAGAGACAGACACGGTGATAGACTGTCAACTAACTACAGATTCAAAATTTTATACATGTATGCCAAGGTAGTATTAAAAGCATATTGCATCTATTTCGATTCCGACTAAATTCGGACTTAAAATGAATAAACTCGAGGAAATTAGTACATATCTAGTTTCATCCGTTTTTCTCAGAATCTTTTTGAATTATCATTTTATGGAGAGACAGGTCAACAATTAAAAAACAAACATGATTGCAATTTTTCTTTTATTCGGCAAATTCTAAAACAAACATATTAAAAGAAATTTCAAAGACGAACATTTGATGCCTGTAATGTTTTTTCCTTTTATATTTCTTATGCAGGGAAATAAAAATATTTCAAACGTGACCAGCCTTCATTCTTCAAAAAAATTTTCAAAAAAGTTATTGACTTTCTTATAATAACATATAAGCATTTTCTTAACATGTAATTCACAATTTTAATTGCAGTCATTTAAATATTGATAATATTCGATTTTTTGAACCCTGGTGTATCATTATTTGCTGTAAAATAAGCATGAATATGATTTTAATGCAAGTGAAAGCAAGAGTATACTGAGAATTAGATCTTAGTGTTAATAATGAATATGATTTATCTAGTTATTTAAATACTTTTATTTGTTGGAAATTAAATGATTACTCATTATTATGAAATATAATTTATACTGGACGAATATGCAGTAAATGTGGAAGAACGTTTTCGCTGCGTATTTAATTTTTTAACCAGGTGAAACTTTTTTTAAAACTCGCATGCCATTGGTTATGGAACAAATACAGTTGCGAACCTAAATATATTCTGTTTTCTTTCTTGAAAAGTAAATTAATGATATATTTGTTGTCTAAAAAAGATTGAACAAAAATAAAATTCTAAGATTAAAAATTGTTTTTTAGACTTTAATAATCAGGATTTTTATTCCAAATTAAAAAGTAATAATTATTAATTAAAACTAAAATTAATTAATACTAATAACTAATAATTATTATAGAAAAAACACGATGAGCAGTTTTCGAGAAGCCTTGTAATTATTTGATCAGATAGAGAGAACGATCCTCAATCAAGAAAAACCTCATGAAATTTCTCCACGTCATAAACATGGGTGCGCATTAGATTTGACGGTATAAGTCGGAGATTCACAGCAGAGATTTGATTAGAAAAATGGGTGTGAGGGTTTAAAACCCTCCATCTTCCATCCACGGATTATAGGCCTTATCACCCATTCCCTGTTGCCGCGTAGCTGAAGTTGAATACAAACATTATTTATAATTAAATATGTAAATATAAATAATTATTGTAATGTGATATTATAATTTTAAGAATCGTAATTTTTTTCTTTTGTTTTTACTTTTGTCTGATATTCCGTTTTGTCATATATTTCCAAATAAAACATTATACCGGATATCTTCATTGTAAAAGATTTTTTTTTTTTCTATTTTGGCATCGGAACACAACACGATTGTACCCCTACATACATATTTAATAGAATGTATGTTAAATTTTGTAAAAAATTTTTTAATAATCCTTGTAAGGATTTTAAGTGCTTTGCTTTCCGAATGATTTTTCAAATTTGATACCGATAGAGAATTTTATAGACAATTCATATATCCAATTATGTTTGTTCATTTAGTTGTGTTTTTGAATTATCGATTTATCACCCAAGTAAATTTGCATATCGGCAGTTGGTCACATGTTTGAAACATTTAGAGCAGATTCGTAATTTTACAGATAAATTTACGGGCTAAATTTCATCCTTGCAGTTTTTTCAATTTTTCAGTTTATACACAGGTAATTTTAATACCGGAAGTGGTATTTTTAAACTGAAGCATTTTGCAATTTAGAGAATTATCAATATTTAAGAGTGGGATAGTTTACATAGCAAAACAAAATTTAATTTCTTTACTTTTTTTTAGGAGAAAGAGTAATAATAATAATAATAATAATAAAAAATTGCTTCGCAGCTTCAATTTTTCGTAAAAACATCAAGCTTTCATTTCAAACTTTTTCATTATAACGTAGTTCATTTTCTTTAAATTAAATTTTTCATTAAACTTCAAGCAAATAAATAGTAATATTCAAATCTTCAAAACCTGGCCAGTTTTAGCTGCTGAAATGATGTTTGCATATTATGAGATTTGCAATCACGACTAACAGAACCAGTAGACTCCAAACGATTTTCAATTTTATAATTATTTATCAATAAAATATATAATCGCTTGGAACAATTCTTTAATTAAAAGTATTTACAGCCATGGGAAAAATTTCAGAATTCTTTTTGAAATGAATTAAAAATTAATTTAAGCAATTTAATTTCTTTGTTTTGAAATAAATTAAAAATCAGTTTAATTTATTTCAATATATATATATATATATATATAAAAAGGAAAAGAAAGAATACAAACTCTTTGTCTTCAAAAATCAGAATCGTAAGAAGTATATTCAGAATAGTGCTTAACGTATTGATAGCTGTAAGTACACCAAATATCTTATAGAATTTTTAGAAATAAAAGCTTTAAAAAATGCTGCCAAAAAATCTTTAATAATTTAAGGAAAGCTAATTGAATGAATAGATAGAAATCTGATGTCTAAATTTTGCAATGAATTTTGCTATTCCAAAATAACAAAGATAAGTAAGGAGGAAAATTGATTTTATAATTTCTAATATATATCACTGACGATTAAAGTTTACTCATTGGACAATGAATGCAGGGAGTACTCTATATATAGCAACCTTGAAAACAAAGAAATGAAATTCGGAAAACTGTGAATGAAAAATATTTTCCCAACCTAAGAATTAGTAACGCTTGAAAATTTGAAATTCCAGAACTGTAAGAAACTTCTTCTCATCTACGGCCACCCCTTTTGTGGCCAGAAGGATCACCAAATACATCGGAAGAATGAAAAAGGGAGTGCCATCCCTTGTTAAAAAAAAAAAAAAGTAAAATTCGTTTTAACCCCCTAAAAATGTCAGTCATTCAAGGTCCATTCGGTGTCGGAGAGAAGATGTCCACATTTCTCCTTGAAGAAAGGGTTTTTGAAAGAATAGCAACATTAGTCAAGGAAGAGCAACATAAATAAAACCTCATCTTCTAACAGAAATAACACCTGCACACCTGTAGCAATTGCTTCTATCTTTTCTTTCGGAAGATATTCAAAAGGATCAGAAATTTTGAAATTTGAGACGTTTCATAATCCAAGATATTGTTACAGAGATTCTCAAATATAGGTCAAACAGAAAAAGGATATTCTGAGATAATTTTTTTTTTTTTTTTTTTTGTAAAATAGGAAACAATCAAATTTTTAATTTGTAAAAAATTGAAAGATAAATGTAGTAAGAAAAAGTAAAAAATCAAAAAGAAAACTGAACGATATACTTTCCTGAAACGATTAACGCTTCGTCATCAAGCAGATATGTTTAGAATGAAATAGCAATCAAATATAGAGTGAGAACTTTGTGATGGATAGAAAAATTTTATGAAGAATAAATTTAAAAAAAAATGAATAAAAATAAATCTAATTTCCGTAAAATGGTAAAATGAAATATAATTAATTTTGGATTCAAAATATTTACTGATAAGCAATAATTCGGACATATTTTCTATAGATGATTCAAAATGGTGACAATAATTCATCTGAAATATTGCAAAACGGGACCAAAATTATTTTGGGGAATAAAAGCTTCCATCTCTATTTCATTCATTGTAAATCGTGTTGTGTTTACATTGCCAGTTTATTGGACTGACTGCTGGACCTTGAATTATGAAATTTTGGCATAAACTTGATTTGAATGATGGTAGTGTGCACCCCGAAACTACTTTTTAAAATTTCAAATAAAATTAAAGTTAATTAATACACAAAACTTTTCAAAATTTTCTTTAATATCTTCAAAAATTATTATACTACAAAGGAGAACTGCAATTCATTCATTTGATTATATAAAAAGATATTTTTATAAATTTTATAAAATTATTGACATAAGAAGATAATAAGATCATCTATCGATAATTTTTGGATAACTAAAATTATCTAAGAAGACTGATCATTTCAGCTATAAAAAATCGAGGAAAAAAAAATTCAGTTATCTAAAAAAGAGGAAAATTGAAGTAAAATGTAATGAAGAAAACAAATTGAGTTTTTAAAAAGAATTAATTAATTTTTTGCAGTTAATTTTGAAAATTGTTTCACTTTTCTCATTTAATACTCGGAAAACTTTAATTTATGGTAGTTTTTATAAAGGTTCGTATAAATTAATGATTCGTTTATTACAAACCGTTTTTTAAATGAAGAAAAGGAAATTACGAATTGAAATTTGAATATTTGAGATATATACATATACATAATTGTTCTCGTACTAATATATTCTCAATACAACATTTTCTTTTTTCTCCAAAGCCAATAGAGATATTTTTTAATTCGTGTAATAGGGCTTTAGTTAATTAGAGCTCTCTTGTAAATTCAATGTTAACTTATTTTTACAAATTACCAAAAAAGTAAATAATTGTTTGATCGGGCTCAGTAAATAGTCAGACATTTGTTTTATTCTCCTTCAGATAACATCAAATTTTGCGCAATGAAAAATGCACACTTACAAAATATTCCGTTCCATTAAAACTGAAATGAGACTCATTTTCTTCCCTCAACACAACGATTTGAGTAAAAACGAATTGAGTAAAATGTAGAGACTCGAAAACACGTGACAGTCCTCTTCCTTTGAGGAATTGGTTCACACAATTGATCCAGATCTTTAATTTCTGTGCGAGAATCTCATATTCAGATTAACAGTTCTGGCTTATTACGTTTAATATGTACACGAAGTCATAGACAGCACCAGTGATGGAGTGGTAGACGGAACACTAGGCCTCAACGGGTCATAAAGAATATCGTATAACAATTGGTTGATCTAACGGTAGATGATATTTGTATAAATATTTTGATCGATAATTTATTTTTATTATATTATTTTACGTTTATTTATATTAGTTGATATTTGCATGGGTTCGATTAAAGTAGAAATAAATTTATACGCGAGGTAATAAGATTCAATGCAAAAATACATTTTCAATACTAAGACTGCCGCTAGTTTTCTAGTTCTCCTTTCATTTGTTATTGTGTAACTCAAAAATAAATAAATAAATAAAAAAAATAAAGAAGTTCACTTTTTCCAAGATTTCAAAGTTTCAAATATATAATCTAATATGTTGAAAAGTAATTGACGAATTTTTTAGCGATTGTTGTTTAGAATATTTGTAGACAAAACGTACGTTGAAAGAACAGCGGTTAGCCATTTTGTCCCAGAATTCAAGAAATCGTACAGAAATGAATTTTAAAATGCTTTCAAGGGCAAAAAACGGCTTTTATATGTATCCATTCCTTAGGTATCAATTTTAATTTTCTTTCCTTGAGTTTTTGAATTCAAATGCTTCTTTTTATACAAAAGAAACAATTTTAAACTCGCCATTTAAATTTAAAACGGGAACTTTATTTTTGAAGATCTGTATCTTCTTATCAGGATGTTTGACCTTCGCTCTGCTTATAAAGCGAAAGATCACACAAGATCACGCAATGTTGCCAAACATGGAGCATTTTATGCTTCTTGGTAAAAAATAATGATCCCTCTTTTTAGTCCCCTTTCATTTAATTAGTGGAGATTAAATTTTGTGACATATCTCGAATTTTTGTAACAAAAAGAGTGCACTAAATTTATTTATCTGTTTTGCTGCATATCGCAACCCATCCCACATACTTAAACATTTTTATAAAACCAGCAGATAGCCAGCCTCTGACGGAATTAATCTGAAGTTTGATACTGATTTATGTCTTATTAATGAAAACAAAAACGAGGAATTTTATCCATTTCACTTTCAGCACATTTAATAATTGTATTCACTTCCACATGAATTAACATACGGATTTTATTCCATTACGGATAGAATTCCATTAAAAATTTGGCGGAAATCTGCAATATAGATGTGAACATAGAATGCATAATTTCTTATTTCTGATTAGTTTATTATTGTGCTATTTTATTTCCAGATAGACATAAATATGAAAACATTTCTTTGTGATTGTGATCTGAAACAGGTAAAGCATTCTAATTTTCTATGGACAAAAGCTTTTCTATCTATTACAGTACATTTCATATGCATATTTATTAAGTAAGGAAATAAAAAAAAATGTATTATTAAAATTCTGATTATTAAAAAATCGTTCGAAATGAGTCTTAAGGCAATCCTACTTATTTATGAAATTTATAATCACATCTGATTTAAATTCAAATTCGAACAAAGATGATTGCGTAGTTTCGAAAGAAAAAATAATTAAATTTGCTTGATTAATTAATTTAGTTTTATTGCAATCCTGCTCTTTTATAAGATTCCTTTCCGCGCACTGAAATGAAATGAAATTTGAAAAAAGATTGCGTCATTTGGAAAGAAAAATAATTATTTAGCTAAATTAATTAATTTAGTTTTAAGGCAATTCAGCTCGTTTATAAAAATGATGAACGCATACATTGATCTAAATTCAAATTCAAGCAAAGGAGTATTCTTGATTTGGAAAGAACAAACTAATTTAAACTTCTATTTCTTGATATAGACAAGTCCATATCAAGAATAGAGTACTTTGTTTCTTTTAAGTAAAACCAAGTACTTTGAATAAGATTCATTATTCAAATGATGAAAAAGCGGTGTTCATTTGCGCACTGTAAATACATGAAAAATATAATCTATAAATCGCAAATGGAAACATAATTGTGATACATTTTCCATAAGAATCAACTGTGAACTCATTGAGTTAGGTAGAGTTTCATTACTTTCTACAGTAGCATTGTTAAGTACGGATCTTTCCATTTAGAGATTTAAATAACATTATTATTTGAGTCAATTCAAGTTTTCTGATTTAACATCGTAACGATAAAGGAAATAAAACGATCAACATCGCGCAATGATAATATCTTTATGGTCAAAAACCATTATCTAATTGCATCAAGTGGATTTCCATCACTTTTCACATGAATGTTATGAATGTTTCCAACCAGAGTATATAAAAAGTTTTTATTTCAGTCAATCTGTGCGAATGATATATTAGGTTTTTCTATTCTTTGTCTCCATATAATTTTGTAATTACTTGTTTATCTTTTCTTAGAATATCTTTATTCTATGAATAACATTATGCTTTAGTTTATTTCAAGATGTAACTTAAAATTGTTAGTTTAAGAAATTGTAGTTGGGATAATATTATGAAAGCATCGATAAGTCAACGTTGATTTTATGATGGTAGGAGACATTCATACTACATTCGATTCTATGAGAATGTTGTACAATCGTCTGGCCAGAATTTCTTTTCTATTGAAGGAAAGTTGTTCCTGGACGTCTTAGTTTAAATAGGATGGCTTTGTTATTCCCCTTTCTGTTTCTTCGAAGTGGGGTGGAAATGGTTCTGCTGCCTTCGAATTTTCAAATTTGACCTTGGTTTGAAGGTTCTACATTCGATCGTGGATGGATTATGTCCTTGAACCATTATGTAAGGACAAGTAGAATCTACCCCCCCCCCGTGCCTAACTCATCGGACACTCTAAAAGCATATTAGAACGTACTTTTTTTTTTTTCTTCCTTTCCTTCTTTTATTCATTTTTTGTATATTCGAAGCAACCAGAACATTCTGAGAATTTCAGAACTCGAGAGGTTGGCCGAGAGTATTTGCGGGTGATTCAAAAACTCTGTTAACATTTGAAAATTCATTCATTTACTAAAAATTATTGGTACTGAGGTAAAAATTGACACACATGCTTGAAGTGGCTTTGGATTTTATTAAAAATAAAAAAATGCTAAAAATGAAAACGCCCAATTAAATTTATAAAATCTTGTTTCTGTGCATTTTACTTTTTAATTTTACTGGAATTTGCAAAAGAATTTCTCACAACTTATTAAACCTATTCATGCTCTGATATTTCAAGCAAAAGGTTAAAATTTCATTCGATTCTTTGGAATTAGAACTTATAAGCAGTTTGAATGCGACAAAATTTCAGGGTTGAATTGGTTTGACGCTTGCAATAATTTCTCGCATAATTATATTTTGTTTGCCAGGGGTATAAAATAACCATATTTTCATTTCATCAAACTCATTGTGAGGAATCGCTTCCTTCTTTTCTTTTTGTAATTATTTTGCTATTAAACAGCTATCATCTCATTTGCATTAAGAAATGAAGAAGTACTGTAAATTATTCTACTATTGGAAATAGCCTAACTTGACAGTAAACGGGAGGACCAACTTCGGTGAGTGTGACTTCTGAGAGTTGATTTATTACCATAACTAATGAGATTTTATCTATACACAGAAGTCTGAATTTTCGACATAATACATAATGAAAAGCATCTTTGAAACGACCTGACAGCGCTGCCAGTTGCTATTGAATGCTATTCATCATTTGACAGCGTTTCATCCAATACATCATTCCTAATAGCCTTCCGTCCTACCCGACAATAAACTACTGCAGACCAGAGAACACTTGTAAGGATGGAAGTATGACGTTGAGAGTAAGAATTTTATCGTAGAAGAGTCTCTTTTGTCTGTATATCTGACAAAGAAAGGGTGAGGCTTGGATCATGAAGGGACTGATGATCTGTTTGGGAAAGGGAGAATGTGGGCGTTTTCCTCTGCCATAGTTTGAGATTCAAGGTGAAGAGAATCGTTTGTCTTGTCTGCTATGTGCTTTCCTTCGAAGTTAGTCATATATTCATAGCATTTGGACATCACATTTCAAAATATCGCGCTTCTTGTGAGGTCTTCGCAATACCTTCACGGCGGCAAATGACTCGATGCTTTTTGAATCTACAACGCTATTTTGGTCTGTCACGTTTCATCTTGATGTTATGCAATCAGATACCAATGAAAATGATGCAGACATGCTTTTGTAACAAACATGTAATTAGAGGCACAAAATGGCTGTGAAGCAATTCGCATTTTTAAATACTTTAATGGAACGGGAATAAAGTATAATGAATCGCTTCGCCTACATTTTGTCACAACTAATTTGTTTGACAATGTAGGCTTGTATAGCCATATCGGATATATATACAAGCTTGCATATCCATATAGGATGTTTATAGTGGATTACGATTTCTGTTTCTTACTTAAAATGCAATAATATAATTTAAATGGACCACATAATATTGGTAATTCTAATGTTTCAATTTTAGTCTTGTAAATAAAGATTTTCCAAAAAAAATATATATATATATATTATATTACAATTTCTAATTTTTTTTTTATTCATCTTAATAATTTCATTTCTTATTCTTCCTCAGTTAATTTTGGGTGGAGATAAAATAAATATAAGGAAATGCGAATTTCACAATGCATATTTTGAACCAAAGATTCTAATTGTTTTAAATTTCTTTTCCTTTGATTTCCTTTTTTTTCCATTGCTTTTGCATTTTCGTCATTACAAAAATAAAACCAAAATGCTATATTAATTTATCGCATTCAAGCATTCTGTAATCCTCAAGCAGATGTTTATAGTCAGATGCGGTTTTTTCCTGAAATATTACAGGAAATTTTATATGACTTAGTTTAAAAATCTTTTGTTTGCAATTTAGAACATTTTAGACTAAAATATCGGAGAGAAAATTCTGATCTTATTTTTTCTTTTCAACAATTTATAAATTTGTATAAGACACAAGAAAAGTTATTTGCAAGACTATAACTCATATTTTATAACATAAATGAATCATAGTTTTCAGAGACATTGAATAAAATGACTCAAAGCAAAATTATTATCTTAACTAACTGAAGATGAAAAATCTTATAAAAGAGATCGTGCTATTTTTCAGAACAACACTCCCCTCTCCCCTCAACTAACTTGTAATTCAAGACACCATGACTAAAAGGACCCTTTCCTATAAGAAAGTTATAGATCTCCTTCATTATATTATCGTATCTCCTTCAAAGTAATCTCCAAAAGCAATGCACTTTTACCAACATTTTCTCAATGCTGAAATCATACTTTTAGGTTATTTTAAAGAAACAGTTTTGGAGGTTTTAGCAAATATTCTTAAAATACATCGGGAGCCTCGGAAATGGGCCAATAATAGAAAAGAAAACAGAAAAGAATAAAACATCCGACATTAAAAGCGTTTTAGTGGCGTTATATCCGTAAGTTATCCCGCCAAAAAACAAGATCATTTCAATATATTAACTTATTCAAAAGTGCCTCCGGTTGATAAATGATTACTAAATACCTATATTTGATCTCATTGGTTTGTTAATAATTATTAGTTGATTCCTCCGTTATGCACAGTCTATGACGTCTTTAAAAACATTAATAGGATTCGCTTATTTACTTGCATGCAGTGATGGAGGTATTTTCTAATTATTATTAGAATTTTTAATAAATACAGTCTCGGTCCTTCTCAAGGATAAATAACTCAATTGTAAACTGTTAGAGCCCTCTATTGTGTGCTAAGAAATAAACGTTTTACTTAGTACAAAGAATTATTTTATGTTTATAAATGTATTATTAATATGACACAAATTCTTTAGTCATCCGGGTCTGTCGGACATCTCCAAATTAGTGATGAAATTTGAAATATTCTTTGCATGACGACCTATTATATTTTTAAAAAAAAATCTATTTCATTGCTACTGATAGAAGGAAACTTACTGATTTGTTTCTTTATCTTGCATGCATTAACTAACAAATCGAAGAAAATTAATTTGATAATTTGCGGATATTCTTCTAAGTGGATAATGCAATAGTTTAGCATAAATTAAAAAAGTGATGTTCAACTTAATTTCATAATTACATAATAGTGATGTAATGATGTAATTCATAATTACATCACTATTATTTGCCTAAGAGGGAAATATTTTACGTCCGGGAGAAATTTAAAGAATAAGTATTTTTCGATATGGCAGTTATTTTGATTATTACGTCTTTTGGAGCAAATAAAGCGAAACAAAATTCACAAGATAATTTATAACATTTTTTTCTGCTGAAAGCTGATAACTATTTCTAATGATTGTGAAAATATTAACATTTAGTGGCGATGCCATTTATATTGCCCAAGAGAGATTAAAATTAAATCTGATTTTTCGTAAAATAAACGATTTTATAAGCTAAATGCTTTTCTATAAAATAAAATAAACTAACAGAGAAGAATTAGAAGGCAATTTTAATTCCTTCTAATTAATATCAATTAAATTAACACCACTTTTTAGAAATTTATACTTAATATGCCTAGCAGATCTGGGAGAAATTTAATGAATATGAATACTTACACATGGCAGTTATTGTCACTATTACGTCTTTTGCAGCAATCAACACCCGGAAATACATAGTTTTCTAATGGTTTTGAAATTATAAACATTTAGAAGGGCATGCTATTTATACTGTAAAAGAAGAATTAGAATTAAGTCTCATTTCACTTAAATTAAATGGTTTTATAAGCTAAATGCTTTTCTATATATACTAAACTTACGAAGGAGAGTCAGAGGGAAATTTTTGCCCCCTTCCTTTTCGAAGAAAAGGGTAGAGTTTATCTATTGGACGGAGTTTTGTCCCTCCCTATTTCATTTCTTGTGGTCACCCTATTGGTCACTGCTAAGCGTCTGCACGTTCAGAATTCCTTTACAACATTATAAAAGAAAACTCTGAAACGAGAAACTGCCCTTTTCGTTTCCTGTTCGCTTTTGCTTGTGTGATTCTGTCCGATCTCGGAAAACCAACTCCTGCCTCCATTACTGGGATCATCTTGTTCAACTACCTGCGTGCCTTCACAGTAAGTAAAATTTGATATTACGTACTTTATCCATCACATTATTACGATCTTTAAAATATCTCGTCAATGCTCTGAATGTTTTTAATCTTAGGCGTTATCTGAAATAATAGGCCCTCGAGCGTACTGCTGATGTTCGTATTTCAAATTAAACTTAGTAAATCTTATGTCATGGTTAAATAATTAAAAACCATAGGATTATTGGTGTTATTCATCCCATCTAATTTTTTAAAAGAGAGTTCTCTTAGATTTCTACAATTTGATTAATCTCATTGTTTTATATTTTTATCAATTATTTTTGAATTGACACCTATTTGTGAAATTACTTAGATTTTGTATCTAGTTGCTATTATTTCTATATTTTAATAAATGTTCAAACCTCATAAAACTGATTTTATTTAGTATTTATTTTAATACGAATTTTAAGTTAAAAATTTCTGTTATAATTTTATCGCACATTTATAGTTTGTGAATGGTTTGCTTTTTGAATCAAAATTTGTGTTATTGAAAGAAATATTTCCCTTCAGAAGTTTTTAACAAATTGAATATAATTTTCAAATCACTCTCGCAAAGTTTTTAAACCGGTCAAATAGCAAAGAATGTGTTACCCACGTGCTTTTTCGTTTGCCATGGTAGAATTTTTTTTTCAATCATTATATAGAGTTTTTTAGGAGTAGATTGTATTTGGAGTAATGTTGAAATTTCTTATTCTTTTGTATAATTTTTCTTGTATTTATATTAAATGAAAATATTTTATAAAGTAGATCGGTATAATTAAGTTGTGCAGGAAAAAAAAATCATTCTTATGTTGCTCAACATTTTGTGCCACTTTTATTTATTTATTTATTTATTTATTTATTTTTTTTTTGTATTTGTGAATCTCTGTACTATTCTTTTATCGAATGCACCAACGATTGAAGAAATGCATAATAGATATTTTATTTTATGTCTAAATATCTATTTTGCCTGCACTTTAGCATCAATTTTGTTAGCATTAACAAAAAATATTTGAAAAGAGAATCATTGCAATTTAGTTGTGTAAAAACAAACTATTCATGAGGATTCAATTCCTTCTTCCTCGTGGTTTTTGTGCCTTGTTAGCGCAATTCGCAATTCTGAGCTTTTTTTTTTTTTTTTTTTTTTTTTTTAAGTCTTTGAATGCCACATGATTGAAGAAAGTTCGTGCAAAATATCTTTTTTTCATTTGAAACACCTGTTTTGTGATCACCTTCAACGATTATTTCCTATTAAAAGTTTTACTTTCTTATCAGAAGAATTCTCCAGAATTATTGTGGGGAAAAAAATGCTATTCTTCATCTGGAACTTTTGTGAAACCATTTGAAATATTTTTTTTTTTTTCGTTTGGCCTTTTCAGTGTTTTGGCTTTTTATGGTGGCAAATTAAAAGATTTTGAAGATATTTCCTTGCATAATTTTTTTCATTCTTTTTATTAAATAAATTCTAGATTTCATGTCTTTGCAAACAAAATGAATCAAAAATATTTCGTGCTACTATTAAAATAGTACTAGTTAATGAATTGATAACTTTTTAAATTTTGAATTTGATTTGTTCTTTGACATCAATGATTGACTCAAGGCAATTTTTATTTAGCTAAAGTATTGTTCCTTCAGGACTATTTTTTTTTTTTTTTAAATAAATCTGTTTTTGGCGAAACTTTTGAATATTTGTTTCATTCAACGTTCCGGACATTCTTATTTTGGCAAATAACATGCATTTTTATTATTTTCTTATGTTGGAAAATATTCGACATCTTATATTCTAATTTCCCGAATTCTAAATATTGGCAAAAATAGTTTAAAAAAAATTTTCATACATTAAAATCTAATTAATATATTTACCTTAAAAACGATATGATTACCTTTTAAATGATATATATTTTTGTAATTTTCAAATTTTATTTTACACCAGAATTTAAAAATATTAGTATACACTATTTTTTTAAAAACTTCACAACAGAGGAAGTAAAATAAAATGGAAAATCAAACTCTCATGTTTATTTCGCCTCCGTAAACACGATCAATGCTACAGATGTACAAATAAAATATTTTATTTTCTGCATCTCTAATGTTTTTGATCAAAGTATATCTAATTATGAAAAAGTATACCTTAGAATATATATAGTTCCTCTTTCACTGCACACATCATTTCTTGTTACAAAGAGTGAAAATCATGACATTCAAATTCACTCATTTATGTCTAAAAGTATAAAAAATACTCTTACTCCACAATATTTTTTAAAATTGCTAAACATATTAATAGGTGATAGGAAGAAAACTGAATTTGTAATCCACGTGGCTTTTTTCTTTTTCATGGTAACATTTTATTCATTACACAAAATTTTTCAGGAGCTGATTTGACTTAAATTAAGATTGAAATTTCTTATCTTCGTGTACATTTTTTCTTGTTTTAATATTTTTCGAGGATGTTTTAAAAAGTGTGTCGATACAATTTTGCAGTGCAGAAACAAATGATGCTTCTGTTACTCAACGCTTTGTGCCACGTGGCTTTTGCGCATTTCTGTGCTTTTCTTTTCTAGGATTCTTCCCATGATTAAAGAAAGCTCAGAATTAAAATGATTTTTTTTTATGTCTCAGCATCGGCTTTTGCGTGCAGTTTGCGTTAGTCGGTGTTATCCTATTAAAAAAATTAACTGTAATTAAATTCCTATCAGGGACTGAAGTTTTAAGACAAAAATGTTATTTTTATTTGATCCTTTATATAATATTTTTGTGAAATTGCTTAGTTTTGTTTCATTTTTCTTTTTTTACCATTTTATATTTTATTGCTGCAAATTAGTTTTTTTAAAGGAAATCTGACTGTATATAATTTTTTAATCCCTTTATATTCATTTTTTTGCAAATACGAAACAATAGAAGTATTTATTATACTATTAAAATAGTGCCAGCTAGAAAATCGATTTTTAAAAAAATTCAAAAGTGTTTTACTAGTGCATATCAAATGATAAGTGCATAGGAGACTCGTAATTTTTTTAAATCTAATTCATGGAAATTACATATATTATTCATTCCTTTCCAAAACCAATTTCTTAATTTCTGCTACTTATAGACTATTATAAAAACTAAATTTTTTGTGAAAATACAGTTTTTTATGAAAATAAGTTTTTTTGATGTCACAACAATTTCCTTTACAAAAACTTTCAAAATTGGTTTTTAAGTACATTTTTTGGGGAAATAAAATTTTATTTTATTTTCATAGATTATGCTGATGAATGATGCACTTTTGAAATGATATTTTCTGATATCCTCAATACTGCTAAAATATTTTTTACGAGAAAGTTTATACGTTATAAAATAATAAATTCTTTTAGCTGAAATCTGATTAAATAGGGTTTTTTATATGTTTTGTGATTTTTGAATACCAAAATGAACACTCTGTTCATTACAAATATTTTATGGTTGTTTTAATATTTCATAGTTCGAAAAATCTGAAAATTGTCATATTAAATTTCAGTGAAAACCAATATTTAAATATTAGGTAGTAATATCTCTTATTTCATTGTTCAGAAAAGTAGAATTATATATTTAATTTATCAAACAAATTTTCAACACATTTGTTGATCGTATACCTAGAGAGATTTTTCTCTTACATCGGTTCCCATTGAAAAATTAAAATTTTTGCTTTTAAAATAAATTTAATTGATATAATTTTATTATTTTAAAGTAGTTTTTTTAATCTATTTTCTTCCTTAATTCAAAAATATTAGTATTTTAAAGTATTTAAAAAAAAAACCCACACAATTAACGCATTAAAAAAAATCTAAAACTGTAACATCTATTACACCTTTGTAAACTGCACCAATGATGCAGAGATACGAATAAATGGATTTCTTTTTTGCATCTCAAATATTATCTATCAAATTATGTTTATTTACATAAAAGTATGTCGCAATTACAAATGTGTTAATCTCTTTCTCTACATCCCCCATTTCTAGTTAAAACGAGTCAAAATCAAGATATTAATATTCCTTATTTATTACATATCGTCAGTTACATTATGAATTTTTAAGTTTGTAAACCATGAATATTCCTGTAATGTTATTTTTTTCTATATATTCATAACAGATTGTATCATGCCAGGAAACAAATTACTGGAAAATTTTCTCATCCCTTCTCTCGAAAACGAGACATTCAGCCATCTACTTTCATGGGTGAAGAAAGAGAAGGGAATATTTAAATTATTCTGTCAGCATAAAAACTCTTCAGACTGGGAAGAAGAAGATTTTGCAGTCTTCAAGGTAAGCTCATTGAAATGTTACTTTAACTTTTCAAAAAGATAAAGAAATGTGAGATCAAATATTGTGAATGAGTCGTATTTGTTTCCCTAGCATAAATTTTTTATTGTTTATTAATTATCAGTATCTTTGTGGCGAATTGAATTGAGCCAGGATTGAACCTGAGAAGTTATAGCTCGCAACCGAGAAACATGACCACAATACAAAAGCGATTGCTCGTGTAGTGCAGCTGTTAACTGGCTTATAAGCTTTCACCACATCTTTAAGTAATCAGTATCACCTAATTTTCAATCAGCATTTTCATTGTCAAACGATATTCAGATAATATTTTTTATTAAAAAAAATTATTTAAAATTTTATGCTTGTAAAATTCGAATTTTAAATTGATGATTTAATAAATTTTTAGTCGATTTTGAAAATTTTCAGAACTATTAATTCTCATTAACCTCACGACATTAGAGTAATTTTTATGATTTTTAGTTTTTTTTTATATATATAATTAAAATTAAGAGCTTAGTTTGAAGGGCTAAATTTTGAGTTAGGTCACACCTAGTAAACAAAATTGCATTTTTTTTTCTTCAAGAATGCATATAATATATGAGTACATCATATGACGACAGAAATATATCCATGCAAAATATGCACACTTGAAACTTGCACGTTCAAAGAAATCAATCTTTGAAAAAAATATAGTCCTGCTTCAAATATTTTTGTATAGAATTTTGTATTTCAAAAATTTTGAAAAATAGTTTTCGCGTTTCCACGGCAAAAAATATAATTTTAGATATTTTCAAAACTAATTGCAATATCTTCGTTACAAGCAATTCTATTTATATTTCATCTGAATTTATTTATTTTCTAATGAATCTAATTTATTTTCAAGGAATGGGATCTTCTAAAAGGAAGGCATGTGCCGGAAAATGATATTGGGTACTACACCCGCAGCAAACACCGTTTTTTAACAGCTATGCGCAGGCATAGCTGTTTGAAAATACTAAAATCTCCGGAAAAAAAATTCAAGTACTATCAGCTTTCAGATTTTGAAAGCTGTGAAAACCATCGTAAGTCATTAGCATTTTAAGTTTTTTAATTATATACCTGCTATTAAAGAATTATACATTCATTGGATATTATTTTAAACTTTTTCATAACTAAAAATTGTAGCATTTTACTAAGTTTTGAAATTTTCCTGTTGTAAATACTGATCGAATTTAAGTTCTAAAATTAGATTTTTTTTCCTTGCGATGTTTTTAAAAAAACTGCTAAATCAATAGTGTTGTAAATTTATCTCTTATGCTTGCAACTTTACTATTTAATTGGTTGCTGACTTAAAATAATAACAACTAAAAGAGCGGACATTCTCCTCTAACAATCAGAAACATTCTTCAAATATTAAAAAAAAAGCAACCCCATTTTCTTTTATCCTTTTGGAAAGGTGTTTATATATTTTAGGAAAACGTATTTTTACACCTAATTAGAAATTTTATTAAATTTGTATTTCGTCTATCAGCAAAAAACTGTAGACTTAAAAATTAGGAGTAAAATAAATTAGCATTATATATATATATATATATATATATATATATATATATATATATATATATATATAATGCTAATTTATATATATATATATATATAAATTAGCATATATATATATATATATATATATATATATATATATATATATATATATATATATATATATATATATATATATATATATATATATATATATATATAATTTAATACGAAGTTCAAATTTGCTATTCGTAAATATTTCCTTTTAATTTCGAAATAAAAGAAATTTAATTAATGATATTAAATAAGTCACTAAAATATCTGGGAGATGTAAATATTTGTACTAAATGTTTCTTGTGTTCACATGATTTTAATGAAGTTAAAATATTTTATGCAATTAAATATTCTTTATATATCTAATATTTTTTGTTTGTTTTTTTGTTTTTTCAGCGCCACATGCCAGCACGTCAAAGGTAAGTTTAAAGGCTTTAAAGCAGATTTTATAATTCAAATTCAATTAAAATCTTGGAAAAGATATTGAAAGGAAATTTATCACATTAAAATGTTTCTTTGGTCCTTTTCCTTTTCTGATCTAACAAAAAAAAAAATCACACACATTTCATCTTTCTTTTTAATAAGCCACCATTGATAACCAATTAGTTTGCTGGAAGTAATGCTCACTAAAACTTCCTATTCAATATTTTGTTTAACTTGGTTTTCAACAACATATTTATAATTCTTAAATTTTGACAGTCTCTAACTCATACTATTATAGACGTTTGTGCCTTTCTATTACATTCTTTTATACACATCTCTAATTTTCTATCAGCTCCTGCAAATATGAAATTTATCTTGAGGTAAAAGTGATAAAATCTTAGTTAATACAAAATATTATTTTTGTTTAAATCAATTATGTTTCTTAAGTATGTGTATAGAAAACATAAGAACTGAGCATTGAAGTCTTATGTGTGATACAGGATTTTTTGAAAATGATTTATGCAATATCTCGAAAAACTATTTGATAAAAATTTCTCTGATTCTTCATAAAATTTCGCTTTTAATATTATTTCATTGTCTTTTATTTTAGTCAATAAATCTTTAAAAATTAGGATGTCTATTTTCTATAAAATTCTTTGGTCCTGAGGATGTATAAAATGTAGTGACATATTTTTGACAAGCTAATTTTTATACCTGAAGCAAACCCGTGTCTATTTTCTGCGATACAAGCCGAATGAGTTATGAAATCTGAATGTCATTATTTTAGGTTAATTCGTAAATGCATAATTCTAGGGTAATCAGCCTTGTAGAAAATCCGATTGCTGATTGCCGCAAGCTAAAACAAAGATTATGCTTTGAGCTATCCAGTTATTTCCGAAGAGCTAAATTGATTTAAAAAGTATAAATAATTTTAAAAGATAGAAATATAGTTTAAAAAAAAGATTAACAAAACTGTAATGGAATTCAAATCGATTTAAATAATGAAAAATGTTGTTGTGAATTATATTAAGTTATCTTCGAAATTTTATTTCATTTAAAGAGGAATTTTAAAGGTACCTGATATATTTAAAAATGCAAAATTGTGAATAATAAGATAGCTTAAAAATACTTTTGAGTAATAATTTTAGCAAATATTTTCAAAAATCCTGAAAACCCATGTAAACTTTTAATTAAAATTTCGATAAGAAAATCGCATAACAGTGCACCATTATAATTGCCTGAGTACATTTGCATCTTGTATCTCCAGTTATATAGTTTGTGTTGAAGAGCACCAACAAACTCAGATACATATACTTCATTTGAAAGGAGAGATGGTAATAATAGTGTTTCTAGGCATCTGCTTATTCAGTAATTTGATACTTTCGTATTTTAGGGTGAAATGGAAACGCTGGACTCTAAATGGAATGATGATGCTGCCAAAATGGAAGCAGCATGGACATTGCTTCAGCTGTCCATTTCTGGAGAAATGCCAAATTCATCCCAAGCAGTTTCTGAATTAAGTAATGAAAGCAGGCAAGTAGCTGAGAATTATATTCGTATTCATTTTGATATTTCTGATAGAAGCATAAAGTATTGGAACGACGAATATTTGAGAACACACGAAGATTCTTTCTAACATATTTTTAAAAAAATTTCTGGTGCATGTGAACTGTGTGGCTCCAGTTTGTGAGCGTTTTCAAAGCTGTAGAACAATATTTAATTTAAATTGAATTGGAGACGTCTGCTTTCCAGTTGTGATTGAGAATTATTTCAATTAGACAACTTCCTCCTAGGATATGAGGTGGCCATATTGTTCGTAGTTAAAACATATAACTGGACCATTGTGTCTCTTGAAATTTTCTCTTTTGATTATAATGTAATTAACTACACGCTAGAAGGATATTTTTCATTTGAGCAGTCGTTAATACAGTGGGCATAACATAAAATACATTATAATGCCACTATTGTTTACTCCTGTATTTATTATTATTATTATTTTGAATCTGAATTTGGATTTGTTTGGTCATTGCCAATCCCTTTCGGGCATTTTTATTTAGGGTTCTTATTCGTTTTCTCTCTCTCTCTCTGTATATATATATATATATATATATATATATATATATATATATATATATATATATATATATATATATATATATATATATATATATATATATATATATTCTGAAAGTAGTACATTAAAATGTAAGTCTCACTTATTCTAAATTGTTTTCTTATTGTTTCGAGACCCTCAATTTTTTTTTTTCTGTTTGCTAATTTCTGTTTAAATTCGTAAGGTCATTGACAGTCTGGTAAGGACTATTTGATTACGAATTCTTACTTCTTTCTGGCGTTTTTTCTAATTTAAACGTTTTATCAAACATTTTTGATCTGCCTTTTGTTTGTTTGATACAAATTTAGCAGTCAATTTTAAAATAATTTTTAACAAGCTTGACACTTTAATTATACCTCAGAACTAAATGACAATACACTATTAAATCGCTTACTGGTCTGTTTGATACAAATTTTATCATTGAGTTCAACTCATCTGAAAGTTGGTATAAAATCCAATGTAAAATTTCACATATTCACACATAAGATTTTAAGAAAACCAAAGAAAATTGTTTAAATAAATATAACACGTTTTTAAAATGGTCTGAAAATTAAAAAAAAATAATGAATATTTTATACTTTTTAGTCCAATTTATTAACATGATATGTTAATGTTTTATTTAAATACTCATTTGATCTAAAAGTCACATATGCAATTATAATGGGCTTCTGTTTACTATTACTAGATTGTCCTTTGTTTCCTTCTGGTATTCAATAATTCTTTCAGAATATGATGTACCAATCATTTGAGTTTTTAACTCATATGTTAAAGTGTTTGCTTTGGTAATATTGGATTTTGCTAACTTTGAATATTATCAAATAACTGATTAAATTTAATTTAGTATAAATGATAAATTTGATTATCTGGTAATTAATAAATAAAAGTCGCATCTAGTAAGGAATTTGAGAAAAAAGATTGAATGAAACATCTCATAATAATTTAAAATAATGAATCATAAAATATATTAAATCAGTATATAATTTTTTAAACTCATAATTTTGTTAGAAATATATCAAAATGCAGCATCTGATATTTTCAATCAACCATTTTATTATGAAAATGTAACTGTAAAAGTACGTAGCCTTGAAATTGACTTAATCTGGAATAAATAGCAATATTAAAAAATTCCCAAATTTTATAAAAAATAAAATATGTTATGAGTGAGAATAAAATTGCTTTTTTTTACATAGAAGATTTCAATCCTTTTCAAATGCTTTCATGATTCTTGCGTCTCTTCAATGTCTTTAGTTAAAAAAAATCTTTATAGAGATTCATGATTCTTCTCTAAGACTTCATATCATAAAAATATTTGTTGGTTTGATTAATCTCTCTTATATTTATCTGGCATTTTATTTCAATCAATTGAAAAAAATTATCTTCAATAAATATGATTAAATTAGAAAAAAGATTGTATTTTTAAAATGATAAGAAATTTTTCTTTAACAGTATATATATAATTAAAAATAAATTTAATTTTATAAAATTATACATTATTTTTCAGGCGCTTAATCTTAATAATAGAAAAAATCAAGTACTGATATATATTCTGTATTATTCAAAAGCATGTATATAAAAACGGAAGCCATACAACAGTAAAAAAAACTATAATAAAAATATTTTTAGGCACTCTAGAGGATTTTGAATAATTTTTTTGTAAATTGAATTTCCCGTAAGGAAATTTCAAGAATTATGTCAGTCTCTGCACATTATTAGAAGTATTATGCATTAAAAGAAATACTGCAACCTTTCAATTTAAATTACTTCCTTTTTAGAGAAATAATACAGGTTTTTTTTGAAAAAAATATCTTATATAATATAAATACATAGCATTTTACTTTACATTACAGAACATTTTAAAATTAACAAAATTTCTCCCTGTTATAATTTTAACAAGAGAACTGTATCTTTTTTAGGGAAGAATCTTCATCGGATACCAGTACATGAAATATGAGATTGCGTTTCTGCAAGATAACTTGCCATTTTTATTTTATGTATATATGTATTTTATTTTCTTTTGTTTTTTATCTTGTATTTTTACATATTATTTAATGTAAAAATAAATTTTTTGTATCATTTTTAATCTTAAAATCTGAAGTTTTTCTTTTTTTGTATTCATTTTTAGACTTTTTTCCCATTCATTAAAAAAAAAATAATTTGTAGCTTTTCAGTCTGTTTGGAAGCAGTCATGCTAAAATGTATTTACAAAAGTATAATGCTTTCCAATTACACTCTACCATTATTGACTATTTATATAGAAAATTATTAAAAAAAATTAACAGGTACCTTTATAATAAAACACAAATTATATTTTAAGCTTTTTATTAACACACACACACATATATATATATAAATAAATAATATTAGTCCGATAGAGAGAATCCTATGAGTATATAATTAATATGTATACATTATAGTTTGTCATCGTAATCCAAGTAAAGAAAACATTTCTTTTTCTTCGCTTTAATGCTGGTATCAAAGGAGCAAATTTTGATTTCTAAAATCTTAAAATTCATATCATAAGGCATGAACATTGGTATTAAACATAAAACTCTAGGAAAAGTTTAGTTATTAAAAATCAAGGATGAAATGAATCAAGGATTGGATTAACCGAGGAAAAGTTTTGAAAAACGTGATCCAATAAAATTAAAAGCATGCACGCAGTATCAGAAGAATTCAATAATATGATCAGATGGTTCAACTCTTCTAACCCAAATATTTTAATGAACATTCCATTTTTCTGACGAAATGATTTTCTCTATTTCGAATTAAGAAACTCACAACTTTTACAAATTTCGAATAATTTCAGTTTATTAGATGTTATGATGAATGCAAATTCAACTTTCAGGATATTCGATTTTTCCAGTTTCCGTTGTTCTGTTTTAAATTTAAGAGAAAAAGAAAATCCATTATTTCAATTTCATCATTAAATGATTTTTTTAATAACTTGAGGAAATTTTTTCATCAGTCTTTTAATAAATTTCAATTTTTATCAGTTTTTCTTATTTTGTTTTTCAGTTCCCCATAAATCTCATTTCTTAATTTATTTTTAAAATATTTTAATTCTCTTTCATGCCTATAAATTAAATTCTTGAGTTCTAAAATTTACAATTTGTTTACAATATGTTTTTTAATTGAAACATGTTTGTTCTAATTTTCTTTGTATTTGTTTAAAGTGATTTCTATTTGCAAAAACTTGATTCAATAAAAGAAAACATGATTTAAAATAATTTATTAAAAACTATAATATAAAATGAATAATTGTGTTTGTGCAGTTGAATTCCCAGAAAATATTCATCAAACACGATTGTCAACAAAACAAAATCATATCGCAATTCACAATAGTGATTGTGTAGTAACAAAAACACATTTTCTATTGCAAATGATACAACAGAAAATAATGCCATTCTAATGATTTTTATTATTATAACTACGGCAAGAAGCAGTTCTTGACTTCAATTTTCCCTCTGCAAACGAAGGCATTATAAATGCTTAATTACAGGTTTAATTACGGTAAAGGCGGTTTCTCGGTTTAAATTACACGCGAAAAAATTAATTTCTTACTACATTTGATTACAGTAACAAGGAAGTAAAGGCTGAAATATTGAGATAACATAAAAAATGAAAAAAAAAGGATTTTTTTATTTGAAATGTTTTATTTAAATGAAGTTTTTGAATAGATTTTGAGAATTAGTGACAAAATATAATTAAACCACTCAAATTATAAAAAAATGTTATTAATATTAGTCGAAATATACAGATAATGTGTATGTAAAATAAACTTTTACTTATCAAAAACATATTTAAGTAGTTAATAAGACAAATTGTAATAATGCTATAAAATGTACATTTTTAAAAGGTAAAAGCCAATATATGTTAATAAAGCACAGAGACATGAATGATTAGTTCTTTGAAGTATGTCAATAAGGAAGTCAGAAGTTTGAAATCAGAGTCGGCGATTGAAATATGGATGATACAACAATATTTGCACTACTGTTCATAAAAGGAAAATGGGTTCTTACAACAGCGAATCAATTATGTATGATTATCAATTGAATAAAACAGATGCCTAATTATTTATAAGGTATACTTTGTAAGTAGTCAGTTATAGATTTGATGTCTTAAAGGCTGTCTGGAACTGCAACGCCTCCTACGAGGTCTATAGTTCTCTTTAATTAAATATAATAGAATAAATTCTAATTTGTATCTCTGTTTTTAATAATTTGTCAAATAACAGAGGTTCATATAAGCAATAAATACTGTTTTTTCTAATTTTACTTTTTAGGAAGCCATCGATGTTATTGATATATTAATAAATAAGAGTTATTCAAATATTTAAAAAGTTGGGATGAGTTAATAAAAAAAGCGATGAATTTAAATCTTATAAAACTTTTTTTTTGTTCCGTTTAGTGCAAGAAGAATGCAAAAAGGGTAATTTTTTTTGTCATGTATAAACCGTTCTGATTTGTATATTTCATTAAATCTAGCAGCAGTTCTTGCATTGTTTCTGAATTTCAAGGCCAATTTCTTGTAAATAGACATCAGATTTTCTTTCCTCTTCTGTAGTACATTCAAAGAGCAAAAGATTCCCGCAAATCCGTAATTATCTCATTATTCCATTCCATAATTAAAATTCTTTAAAATATAAGATTGCATAAAAATTACGATATGAATATTCAGCAATGATTCTGGATGTGCAGGCTTTTGAAAAGGATGAAAGATCAGACAAACCTCCAGATTTGTCTGGTGATTTTGTCCGTTCACTTTACAGACAATTTCTGAAATCCTCCCATCTTCATCCAGATTAATAAAAAAAGGATTATTTCCAAGATGTAAAGGATGCAGATTTATGGGCATATCCGTAGGGTGAAGGACCATGGGAGCAGGACTTTAAACGATAGATTCTCGTATGCTTCAAAAATGCGGCAGTCTCTATTTCTTTTTTTTTTTTTTTTTTTTTTTTTTTTTCAGAAGGGCGAGTTATTGCGTTCATATGCCCATTAGGATACAAGTAGAAGTTCTTCCAATGGCTATTGAGAGCAAGTACTATCTATTTCTGTAGCGACTACGATACATCTAGACTCTAGGCAGCAAGTGTTCACGCGCTAGACATATAGTAACACAATTATTTACATTTCTAAGGAAAAAAAAAAAAGATTAGTGATACTTGCGCTCATCCGCATTAGTGCTAGCTTATTAACTAGTGCTACTTGTTCTCAAGCTTTAAAATATTTGTCACATGATATGTTTTATATTGTTTCTGTAAGATTTGGCTCATTGACAATATACGCCAATTAGTAATCAATCAGTGTCAGTGCTACAATGATGCTCCACATCTCTTAGAAGGAAAATTCCAAGGGAAAATGTTAATGTCCTAATTATTTTTCTTTTTAAAGAGTAACAATGGCCGGCTTCAGTAACAATGGCCGAATATAATAAACTAGGTGGGAGAATATTAAATTAAAATTTAAAGTGGAATTGGATGTATTGAAGACATACACAAAAATTTTAACTTTGATGTATATAATATTAATGCAATTTTATAATAGGATATATATTTTTCAGTTGAAGGCAAATTTATCTTACTTTTTATTTATCAAATAAAGCAAATAACACAGAAATATTTTAAAAGAAGTTTAAATGGGCATTAATAAGATATTTTTCTTTCATTTTTTCTCAAAATTCTCTAAGAGTATAATTGCTTCCTAAAATGTCCTTCATATCTACTAAGCAATACACTATGAAGAAATTCAAATCTGTTGATAAAGTATTAAATCCATGAGAGACATTCTTTTTTTTTATTTCACCCTCACAGGAAATGCTATATCAGTGTCTAAACAATAAACATCAATGAAACATTATGACCATTTATTACATTATTAAAATAGCAGATGTCCAACATAGTTTTGAAAATCTACATTCAAAAGTAAATCATATTCTATATATTTCATTCATTTCCTTTTGATTAAATTAATAAATCGAAAGATTGACGCAACAAATTTTCATGTATCAATGTCCAAATTGTATTATTAACTTTTACTATTCATTTTATGTCTACAAATATTAAAAAAGTATAAACTATTTACTGAAAAATAACTTACATTTACAGTTATTAAAAAGGAACAAAATAAATCACTATTTCTGTTTTTCGTGATTCATTTATGGTATGCAGTTCATGTAAAGTTACCGGAAAACAGTATATGTATTACAAAAGCCTGTTCTCCAACAGCTAAAACTAACATTTCATTTATAACTATAGTTGTAATCATAGATCTTGCCGAATTTCGTTCATTTTGAAATCATAGTTTTTATCATCTATTGCTTAATTGAATGAGATAGTACAAACTGACAGTTTATCAAACCCTTGAGAAACTGATTTCCAAATTTGATAAGGTTCCATAATTAGGATAGTAAACCTTGTGTACAAAATTTCATCTATATAGCTCGTTACGCTGTGTAAATATTATGTTCACTTGTACATGGACCATCGGACAGACTGTCTTTCTCAGGATCTCTTTCAAGATTCGATAGAAAGTTACGAATTTAGTATATATTCCATATACCAAATTTCATCTTTCCAGCTCAAAGTGCTTTGGTGTAATCCTGTTCAAAAATAGGTATAACATCTATTTTTTCTGACACAGGGAGGATTGAAAAATGGAGATGGGTCAAAATATAGAGCGCGAATTGTTTTGTGGTTAAAATATTTTATCCCTTATATTTTTAGCATTAGAGGAAGTAAAAAGAATCAAATGCATTATTTCTGACGCATATTCAAACAATTAAACAAAAAATCTTGAATGCTTCATTTAGTTTAATTATTCTAGCGTACCTTTAAGAAAGTAAAACAAGGTCGTCTGGCCGTGATCAACTGCCGCAGAATGTACCTGAGATGGCATATCAAATTTTTAAATCCACTCCAGTGAGATGTCTTTTTGACTTCGAATAAGTCAGCGCACATCCGATCCTTATACAGGATGGAGTTTCCGTAAGATGGATTCCCATGTGCGGGGTTTAACCAAGAAGTCCAAGAGGATACCCTCACCCCTTCTACTTTTTAATATTCAAATCTGACTCCACAGAATGCGGAATGAGTGCGCCGAAAATTAAAGCATTTTCAAATGACCGAAACAAAATAAAATAGTTCAAAAATTAGGTTTTTTTATTTTGCAGGAACTGAAATGAATGGATAAGATTTAGTGATGGCAAGTATGCCATTCGCGGACTATAATATCTTCATTACGTACATTTATTTCAGATACTTGGGTATTGAATTGACTGAATGAATATTCAAAGGCTGTTAAAAAAATGATTTCAATTAAATGTTTTTCATTGCGATTTCGTAGGAAGTTAATTACTTGTGATGTGCAGAATTTTTTATTGGTGTATGGTAAGAAAGCTTTAACTTTGTCAAACAAAAAGTGTGAATTTATCTTGTAGTTGTGCATTCTTTTGTTCTCTTGCTATTTATTCGATTCCTTGTGTTGTGAGCAATTATTTTATTATTGAATATTTGATGTTTAAACCTATATAGAAGTCAAACTTTTCATATTGAATTTAAGACTTGAATTAGATGCTCCATTTTTATTTTCAATATTTATTAATTTTGTTCATTTCAAAGCAAAATGGGGCACGTGAGTTTCTTCAGAGGGCTAAGTTATTATCTTTTAACTTGTATACCGGTTTAACATTTTACACTATATATATATATTTTTAAATGTATGTGGAAAATGAGACTCGTTAATAAGAAAAATGTTAAAGTAGGAATTAACATGAGAGACAAGCGTGCAAGACCGTCTTTAAAATATTTCGGGTGTAATTTTCATTTTTATGTGGATTAAAATCAAAAAAAAAAAATCACTAAAACAAAAATGTCCGAAATAAAATACTTGTCCTAGTTAAGGGTTGATTTGTATTTTCAGTTGCTACAGAGTAGTACTTTTAGAATCGTTCTTCTAATATCAAATTATTACATTTCATTATACTATATTCTACTATAAAACGTATTTTATCACTTCTTAAATTTTCTGTCTTTTTTTTTTTTTCGTGGATTATAAATTATTGATATGTCCTCAAATTTGTATGTTTCCATACTGATTATATGCATCCTGAAAGGACATCTTTTGTTCAAGAATTTTAAGCCATGCTTATTGTTTTAGAGCAATCGGACGCTACAACAGCTTTTCTATTTCTATCTCGATAATGTGTAAAGTACTTGGATTTTGAATTCACTGAATCAATGTTTAAAATATCTGTTCAAATGATATCAATTATGTTTCTAATTTGTCCTTTTGAAGGAAGTGATTTTCTTGTGATGTACAGAATTTTCTATTGATGTAGTGCCAAAAAGCTTTTATTTTAATAGAAAAAGTGTGAATGTATCGTATTTGTTCTATAATCGCATATTGGATTCGTTTATGGTGCATACATTTCGTATATTATAGAATGTTTGATATTTAATTCTATATACCAGATGAACCCTTGACTACCATTTTATGACCAAAATCAGATGCATAATTTTATTTTAATTATTAATGTAAATAACAAATGGGCGTGCTGAAGAATCTTAAGTACCCAAGTTATTTTACTTTGAGTACAAATTTATCCTCTCTAACAATATATTTTAAAATGCATGTGGAACATGCATCCCATTGGACTTATTTTAAAAGAAGGCTCAAGTAGAACTTTGGGAGACGGGCATTTACGAATAACTTTTAAATACCTCGGGTGTACTCTACATGTTTATATCGATATCAATTCTCATGAAGGATCAAAATAAAATGCGTGTTCTTGCTTAGGGTTGAAATTCATGGTTACTGTTGTTAGAGAATATTATTTTTAGAGTTGCTCGTGGAATATCAAACATGTATTTACATTTCATTATTCTCCATTCTGCTAAAAATAGATTTTTATTATAGTTTCTTATATTTGCTTTTTCGTGGTATAATTGGAATTCGGCCTCAAAGCTGCATGGTATTTATATACAGTGCGCATATATCCTGCAAGGGCATTTCGGGGTCCAGAATAATAAACTATTTAGGGTGTTTCAGAGCAATTGAAGATGAAGACGGCTATTCTGCTTCTATTTCAATGACGTGAGGAGTAAAAAAAACACACGATGTAAATTGTCTTCGAGAAATAAGCAAGAGTTTTTCCCAAGATGGAGACTATTTGTAGGTTAATAAACTGTCAGCTGCGAAGTGGATCATTCTTTGAAATATCTTTTATGCATTTTAATCCCTTAATATTCGTGCCCCTGAATCATACAGACATCGGAGTATCTTTTTGTAACATTTTAAATAGAAATGATATAATTCAGAAACAATTTGGCACAAAAATTGCATTTAGTTTCATTCATATTCTTAATTAAATCAATAAGCCAACCCATTCCCGAAGCGAAATATTTAATCCTAGTAAATTATGAAACGTAAAGGGTTAAGATAAAATGGTCCAGTGTCTTTACAGGTGAAATTTCAATCTTCTAAATAACGAAAAGTGTTTTTAGATTTCTACGATCTTGAGATTTTAAGTAAATTGTATTTTAAGATCTTCTTCTAAATCGAGAAATACTCGTAAATCTTCAACAGCGGAAGTATCGGCTGATGGATATTCGAAGAATAAATTAAATATTTATAAAATTTCTTGTAAAGTAATTTGCATATTTTATTAGTGCATTATAAAGAAAATGAATTGCATCAAAACCTGGACAGCAAAGAAAAATAGTTGTATCTTGATACACTCATAAGGATGAGGAAATAAGGCCGGCTTGAATAGCAAATTTTACAAGATTCGTTTCCTAATAAACTTTTAAAATCAAATCGTATCTACATTTACGCTTTATGCTATTGCATTTCAGCTTGATATTCGCAAGGAATATCGAGACTCCCAGCAAAGAAAGATTTAATGCTCTTGCTGGCAATTAAAATTTGTTGATTCGGTATAGAATGAAAGGTGGACAATTATTGAATATCCTAAATACTTCATTTGTTTCCTTTAAATCCCATAAATATTCTAAGATAAAACTTGGTTTCATGAAGGTATGATTCTGATCACTCGTAATTTTTTAAATGGGTTTTTGGGTCACCGAAAATTCAAAGGACTATTTCAAACGATAGGCTACATTTCTATTTCATGAACTTATTAAATTGAACCTAGGTTCAATATGATTCAATAGCGAATGAACTCAATTTCGCAGAATATTTCAGTTGCCACTTTTCTGATGCAATAAGAGTCGAAATCGCAAAGGCATGGATTTATTAAGAAACATTTGCCAGAATTTCTAAAATAGGAAAAAAAATTGGCATATATCTAACTGAATTTCAAAATCTCTTAAGCCATTATGCATAAATGTTATCTAACCATTTACCAAAACATTTATATATAGATGGAAAAATTTACGTGGATGAAATATTTGTTATGGCCACTGTAAGTCTTGTGCTGTCGTGCCACTGAGTCCAGTTTAAAATATCTATAGATGAATTTTGATCCATACATGTCAAGCACTTCGGCAAATTGAACTAACGTCGGCCTAGATGACTATCCACTCGATGAAAACTCCCGACATGAGAAACTGTGTGGTTGAGTTTGAACCTTTCAATAGAAATACTCGGACCGGTAAACATTGTTAAGTACTTCTCCTGGATTCATAATCGTGCATTTCTGTGAGAACGTAAAATCACTAGGCAAATGCTGAAGTATATATGCAACAACTTGCTTTTACACTGAACATAGAAAATAAATGAACATCATTGTCCCCTTAAGCAAGCCGTTTTAAATACGATTAAAAATACTTTATATGTTAATACACATTCAGTATTGAAGATTTGTCTGTAACCTAATTTGTTTTGTAATAAATCTTAGAAGATATTGTCTGAATAAATTTCCACCTCCCACAGTTGAAATATTAAAATAGGATACAAAATCTAGCTAAAACAGCGCTAATATGGTCTTAACTATCCAATTGTATAATAAGAATTCGAGTGATTTTGGGATTCTGCAATTTTGGGAATATTGAATTTAAAAAAAAAAAAAATTAACATGTTTCAAGTGAGAATTAGTTCTCATAATCGTTTAGACGATTCAATGAGCTGGGGAGCCGTTGGCAGGCTTGAAACTGGGCAGTATCGAGCGGAGGGGGCTCGATGATTAAAAGTGGCCCTGAAAGTGGTATCCAGGTTGTGAAATCAATTCCAAGCAAGAGGTACTGTAACCAGGAAGGCCGGCCAAGGCCATCACAGAACAAAGACGCCTGCACAGGATCGCTATTTGGCATTAAGCGCACGACGGCATAGGCTGACAATGGCTCCTTAATTTGCTCTTGACCTTGCTGCTGCGTCTGGAATAAGAATTTCCAGGCAAACAGTATATAGACGTCTAGCAGAGAGGGCCCTTTATGCCCGGCGACCAGTTGAGTGCGTCCCTTTGACTGCATCCAACAGAGAAGTCCTGTTCTTGTGGTGCCTAACATGGCTGTCTTGGTCACATCAAGAATGGGGGCGTGTCCTTTTCAGTAATGAGTCAAGATTTACCACAATGACACTCGTCGAATCTTCATCTGGAGAGAGCGAAGAGCTCGCTATCATCCTTCTAACGTAAAAGAAATCGACAGATTTGATGGCAGAGGAATCCTTGTCTGGGGTGACATAATATTGGGCAGTCTTACACCACTACACGTCTTCGATGCGGGTACTGTCAATACACATCTCTATAGAGATGAGATCCTTGAAGCCTATGTGAGGTTGTTCGGGGTGCTTTTGGCCCAGACTTCATATTTATGGACGATAACGCGCATCTACAGAGCCCAGATCGTTGACTTTCCTAAGGAAGATGATATTCGACATATGGTCTGGCTCTCGAGGTCTCCGGATCGCAATCCTATTGAACATGTTTGGGATGGTCTCGGAAGAGCCATTACACAGCGTAACCCCCCCCCCTCCTAATACCCTTCAAGAATTAAAAGTCGCGCTTTTGGAAGAATGGGCTTTGCTGTCCCAAGCATTTATTGACACCCTCATAAACAGTATGAAAGCTCGTTGTGAAGCTTGTATAGCAGTGCACAGTGGTCACACTCCATATTACACAGGCTTTTCCCGAAATAAATGCTTTAACTCTGACTCATAATGTAACACTTTTTGATATAACCAGTTTTTAATTCCCAATTACAATATTTGACCTGTTATGTGTCTGTTCTTTATTCCATTGTAGTGTACCTCTGTGCCAAATGTCGTGGGTACACAGTGAATAGCTTTTCACTTTTCACACATTTTATGTTTGTGAACTTAATTTTGGACATGTGTATATATGTGTGAGAGTTTAGCAATTATTTTTCAATATTTCAAAACTAGTTTTAATAAAAAAAATTTTCAGACGCATCTGTTATGCTGATACCAACAGTGGCGCTTTTCTAGATTTACTTTTCTACTAAATGAATTTTTGACATATGTATATATTTCAAATTTGCATTGTATATTTTTATAAGATTTTAATGTTTTACTCCTTTTTTATGTGTTTGTAAAATTGTTTCATTCATAAAAATAAATCTTTACTGTGATTTTCAATTTAAAAATGGTCGTTTTCTTTTATTGCATACATTTGCTTATGCACTTTTCCATAATGTATAATTTTAGGATTATTGGTTTCTCCTGAGTTTGGAAATATCCTAAAGTTCTCCCTATTTAGTAGTAAATTGGACTGAAACTAAACAACTTAGGCGTTTCGATGTACATAATATTTGAAAGATAAGCGAAAAAATAAATAACTAAATACCTCAATTTTTATGATAGAAAAGATTTATGGGGAAATTTATTATTTTCAGATTCCTCCAAATATATCTTTTATATGTTGCACATAAAATAATAACAATTAATACTTTTAACTGAGATTTTCAAAGCTGAATTTCTCCGGAAAAAAGGGACAAAGTTGGATAAATGAAGTATTTATGTTTAAATACAATAAGCTAATGCTTAAAGTTGATTTCTTTTAAAAATCTATATTTTATCTATATTATTACTATATTGGATAAAATATAGATTTTTAAAAGAAATCAATTCATTTTGTAAAAAAAAAAAAAAAAAAAAAAAAAAAAAAAATCTTTATCAAAAATATATTGATGCGAGAATCGATATATTTTCTGTTTCGATGCATAGTTCTGTAATTATTTCAAAATCAGATATAATGCACTCTTAGCAATGAAGTCAGAATGATTTTGCCTTATAATAATTTTTGATTCAGACCATTTACGTTTAGTAGAGAAAAAAAAGTATAGTAATGTATATTCAGAATTTCAACGAATTATTGCCAAATTATTTTACTTTAGATTTTAATAGAAATATTATTCATCAAATTAATAATACATTGTAATATAAAAAGTATGTAGTAAATAAATAAGCATATTAAAAAAATTATGTTGAAAATGCTTCATATGGTTCTCAGGCAATCTCGAAACTGAATTAATGAAATTTGTACGCTGGGTTCCTTATTGGAGTTCCAAACATAAATCATAAGTTCAAACGCAACTGCCAGCGCATTGATTTAGCAATAATTCGAAACAACTAATAAGAGATTTGAATTTAATTATATAATCACAAAATTCATATTTTTCAGTTTTTCTCCTTTTGCGCTAAATTCATCAAAATATTCTTTGTGTATCTGTTAGTCTGTCCGTATGCAGCTGAACTCGCATATTAAAAAATGTTATGAATTAATTAAATTTCAACAGCGGCTTTAACACGACAATTCTTGATCACAATCAAATTTGAATCTTATTTTGAAAATAGAAAATTGTGCCAAACGCGCATTCAATTATATTTCAAAAAGGTTTTTTTTTTGTTTTGTTTTTTGTTTTCTTTTAAATATTGAGAAAGTAATACTCTATGAAATTTAGGACAGAAATATCAAAATGAACATAGAAATTGATAACAGTTAACTTAATACAACGAATTAATTCTTTTGATTTTGGACTATATCTTTATCCTGTATAAATTTTACTGTGAAGCAAACAGTATTTTTAAGGAAAACATTTACTTTGATCACTGAACGAAGTTTTATCGGTGATTAAATCGAGGCCATGTATTTATTTTATTGAGTAAACCCAAATAGAAGTTCACTATAAATTTATTATTATTAGGAAAGAATCATTTGTTATCTTCATAAAGGATGAAGAACACAGAAAAATCTTTCTTTGTATTATTATATATTAGATTAACTAATTTACCTTAACTCCATTAAATCTTAAATTTCTTATAGAAGGCCCTCTTTTTTCCAAATCTTCACAGCATACTGATATTTGTTTATTTTTAATTGGTATGAGTTCTCTAGTGAAAAAATCAGTAATTACATGAAGCTAAATGTTATCGCATGCTAACTACAGTAGACTCCCGATTATCCGCGCCTGTCGCACAAAGGTTTTTTTTTTTTTTTTTTTTTTTTTTGACTGATTTCTTCAAAAAGGTGCAGTTTTATAGTTATGCTTTTGGAACTACATAATACATTGCAGTATTAAAACAGTACATATGTATTAATTTTTCTGTGTATCCTTGACGCCTCTCGTAAGTACAAAGCACTTTTCTGTTTTCATTAACAAAATGCATTTTAGGTTAGTTTTGAGTGATATACTAAAATATTAAGCGTTCGTTAAACATTTCCTGCTATTTATTTTACGTTTTATTGTACATAAAACGATTTTTAAAAGTTGGTATGACTGTTTTCTCTTTTGATATACCCGTTTTTAGCTTTTTTCGGATTATCCCCGATGTTATCCGCGGCGGCCGCGCCACCCAATTCCGCGGATAATTGGGAGTGTACTGTATATGGAACAGAAAATGCAGCCTTCGATGTTTTTCATGTCTCACGACACGAAATGGCGACGAAAGATTTTTTTTTCAAAATAAAATAATTCTAACAAGTCTTTGATTATTCTTAAGAGAGATTGTTGCCTGAGTTTTTAAAGGTAAGATAAAATTACAATTGAAAAGTTTTAGAAGTCAGCCATAGAATCTTCTTCTAAGAAAATAGTAACAGACGCTTGTTCTTAAATTTGATTTATACGTAGAATGCAACAATACATCTGAACGGCAACTGAACTTTTTATGAAAGGTAATTTTCGACCTGCCAAGGGGTACAGGGGTGGACAATAGAAGAAGAGACCAACCCCAAGGACAAATACGTCCCCTATAGCACTGACCATTGTAGACATCTTGAACACAGCCGACTAACCTTCCCCTCCATTGAACTAAGTATGGACAATGGCTATTGTGGGAAGTTAGGACGTCCAACTCCTTTCAAAGCCTGGCTTCAGAATCACGACCAATGAGAACCAGGCCTGGTTATATATCCCGACCCGTTTCGGTGACATCGCGTCTGGAAGAGGCATATCTTATAACCAAACGATAATCTTTAATTAATTGGATTTATTTAAGATTGTATATAAGGCGAATATATAATAGAATTTCTCTTTCAGTTTAAGTTTTAATTGCTATGTTTTTTTGAAGAATGTGCTTTTATATTTTCAGAAATACCTGATTTTTCCAGTAATTTATTTAATAACTAAAAATATGGTACATTTCAATTTTACAAAATAGTTTTTTTACCACATTTTTTTCCTTTTAGATTTAAGATAAAGATAATTTTAAGCAGTGGAACACTTTGTCTGTTATTTTATTGCTATCAAAACGATATTTGTTGATTACGGCGAAATTAATCCATCTTTCGATGATTTAACTAATCGAACTATCGATGCTCATCTAGCGACTTGAAGTCACGGTGGACTAAATTATCATTACAATCAAAAATCAATTCTGATAAAATTTTCAAATTTGATTCTGAAATAAGGGAATGATTCTATAATAATAATCGATTCTACAATGATAAGCAGAGGATAGTAATATGTTTTGCGATTGACAATTCTAGATTTCTCGGATTAATTCTGTTATATAATTCGAACATAAATTATACCTTTTCTAAAATATCGAGGAGTTAAGAAAAAAAAAGTCTTCGTTTAATATTATTATTCATGTCCATTTCTGGTTTTCAGATATGGTGTAATTTGAACGTTTTGGAAAGAAAGTAAAATATTAAAAATCACTCCATTGTTTAAGAAAAGGAATAATATTCAAAGCTTTATAATATAGAAATTCCTTTGATTTTGGTACACATCGATAGATCAAAAATTTGATGTTTAACATTATAATTTTTTTAATTATTTTATTGGAAGAAAAAAGATAATACTTTTGTTATATAAAATGAAGTTTCAAATTAAAATTTCCTCTTCGGGTTTTTTTTCCCTCGCGGAGTTTTGATTAGTCAATATGAAGACAATTATTTATACAATTATAATTGCAATAAATCAATAATAAAATGGCGATATATAAAGAATTATCGGCTCATCTTGATGACATATTGCAATGTCAAAATTTAGCCAACCTCCAAAATTTTTTATAATTGTAATTGTGTCTAAAAGTGTGGAAAATTGCAGATTTTTGATGGATTTTTCGAGCTTTATAAAATAGTTTTGCATATAAATGCATATTGTATCGTTTTAGCTGATGTTTAGTTATAAAGTTGAGAAGACAGTCAAATATATTTAATTAAATTTTCATCTCTCTTTTAACTCTAAACTAAATAAAAATAGCTATTTATTGTTAAAAGTAAACATTAAATGCAGTTTATATGAAAAATAATGTTGGAAAACAAAACCAGTGTACAAAAATATTTTTTAAAAGCTCTTTATTCCTAATTATGACTATCACCATTTTACATTTTTCCGTCAATTATATACGTCTAAATTAAACATGCATACTTATGTGTTATTAATTTTTTTTTTATTTAAGGTAATTAATTTTTCTATACACATAGTAAACATAAATTTACTAAGATTTCATAAAATGGAAAGTGAATGCAAATCACTGTCAGAATTTACAGTAATCTGCATTGTTAAATTTTTAAAAATATATCAAATTTCATATATTCTTATGAATATATGAATGAGAGAAACTGATTTTTTAGGTTTTAACCCTCATACATAAGATTGACGTATTAGATTTCCTTGTTTTACTTAAAAATGAAACATTTCCCTTATTTTTATAAAATAAAAAAAAATCACTTTTCTGTTTTTTTGCTGTATCAAAAATAAATAAATGCTTTCTAAATAATCATTCCCTGAAACTTCAGAGATCTCCATGTGTAAAATTTTTGAACAATTCAGTTTCCAAATATTGCTTTTCTTTCTTTCTTACTTGCCCTGGTAGAAAAGGCAGCGGGGTTTCTATTTTCGCTTTCGTCACACACGAACATAATCCATTGCGCTTCAGTACCCTGTATTTTCTGTCCATCATTTCTGAGAATCCTTTTCTAACCAAATTGAAACACGTGTGTTAAGGAAGACGTGCCTTCTGTGCGGAAGAGCCCGCAATATATAATTGATTATCCATGCATTGTCAAATTATTTGAAGGAATGGGTATCCATTTACAGGGGTACGGCAGTTAAACATGCCTTCTTTACAGAGCAGTAAGGTATTCTGTTGAAATACACAATGGGATACACACTGAAATGGCGTCCTCGATGCCTGGCCGCGGTTCAAAATAACGAGATATGTCTCGAAATAATCTTAGTGTTGATTTAATGTAACAAACATATTTGGTTTTAGGTGTAAAGATTGTATAACAGAAATCGGGCGTTTAGTTTGTTACATTTTTAACCTAAAGCATTCACATTCGTACGGACAAACACAGCACATACAGTGAACATATTGACAGGTTTTCAAAATTTTGCATACGTGCAAATGTAGTTTTTAAAAACATATCCAAACTACATCTATTTCATCTATTTGCGCCTTTTAATTTTCATATTTTTTTTCAAAAATAATGGCAGTTTAAATATCCGTTTTCGTCTAAATTTGGCTAAAAATTAATTTCGCAAAAAACAGTAGGTATCCAGTTTCATCTATTTTCTTTAGAGAGTCTTGAAATTATTATTTTAATGAAGAAACAGACAGCAATTAAAAAACAGACAATATTCCATTTTTTTTTATTCAGTTAGATCGAAAATAAATAGATTAAACAAAAGTTAAAAGCCGAATATTTGACACTTAGAATATTTTCTAGTTTTATATTTCTTATACAAGTAAATAAAAATATTCAGCACATATCTGTCTTAATTCTGCAGAAAATTATTGAAATAAATTTGTTGGTGTTCTTATAATAACATATCAGTAATTTTTTTTTACATGTAATTTTATATGTTTGTTGCAGTCAATGAAATATTACTTATAATCAACTCAGTGAAGTATGATGTTTCATTAATTGTAGTTAAATAATCTTGAATATGACCATGAATACGATAATAATACAACTGAAAATAAGAGTATATTGGGAATTAGAAAATTTATTAGGAAAATACATTATTAACTACTGATTATTAAGTATAATAATATATATAAGACAAATATTAAGTAAATGTTAAGAAAGAAACCATTCCCTGGTTATTTATTTATTTGTAATTCGCTTGCCACTGGTTACGAAACGAAAATTGATCGGAATTTTAGTTTATGATGTATTCGGATATTGAAGAAAGTAAATTAAGTATTTGTTGTCTAAAAAGTAATGAAATAAAAATAAATCTCTAATATTAAAAATTGATTCTGCGGACTTATTTTCTCATCAAGAAACTAAATCAGTATTAAGGTTCATCGATTAGCATGCTAATCAAACGATAACTACAAAAACAAATGAATAACACAACAGGAAAAGTTATTTTCGTTTGAAGAGATTAATATCATTTTATAATAAATTATTATATTTATGTTAGCAATGCATTTATATATATACATAAAAAAAACAATACGGTCACCAAATTGGTGTGAAATTTAGCTTATATGATCTTGATCAGATGAAGAGGTCGACGTTCTGACTGGAAACTCCACATAAAATTTCCACAGCATAAGTATGGATGATCATTAGAATTAAAGGCTGTTGTGTTATGAGGTGGGCGTTCACAACAGATATTTGACTAGGATCAATGGACCGACGCAGAAGATTTCACATCCTCGATTTTCCATTCACAGATTAAAGTTTTTGTTACGAATTCCCTGTTGCTGATCTACTTAGATTGAATATGACTATTACTTATGTAAGTAAATATAAGTATAAGTAATTAACATAATGTATTATCAGGATTTTAAGAATAGTGATTTTGTTTCTTTACTTTTTCCCAGTATTCCGTTTTGCCATCTATTTCCGAATAACAATTGTAGAAGCTGGTTTATTTTGATTCCATGGCATCGGAACACTACACGCTTGCCCTCCCCCACATAAATATTTAATGGTATGAGCCTTGAATTTTGAAATAAATTGTAAATAATCCTACTAAAGAATTGAAGAATTTTGCTTTACGAATTCGGCCAAAATTTGATACCGATAAAGAATCTTTGTGACAGTATCACATACCAAATTATATATGCGCAATTAATTGTGTTTTTGAGCCATGGATTTATTTGAGCCTCCAAATAAATATGTAAATTGACAGACGGTCAAAAGTTTGAAAGATAAATAATTCTACATACAAAATTTCGTCCTTGTAGGGTTTTTTTTTTTTTTTTTTCGTTTATCGGCTTATACACAGACAATTTTAATAGCGGAACCGTTATTTTTGATTTGAAGGATTTTTTGAATTTAGAGATTTATCAGTATTAAAATCATCAATAAGTAGATAATTGCTAATACTAATTATTCATCAATAAGTGGAATATTGATGAATAATTAGTATAACAAAATTCTATTTCTTTACTTTGTTGAGGAAACAGAATAATAAAAAAATTGGTTCTAAGCTTAAAACTTTCATCAAAAACCTTTTGATTTTAACTTAATTCATTTTCGTTAATTATATTTTTTCCTTAAACAGTTCATTAAAATTTCAGCAACTAAATAGTGATATTTAAATCTTCGAACCGTGGTCAGTTTTAATTGCTGAACTGACGTTTGCATGTCATGAGATTTTCAAATCTGATAATTCAACCAGTAAACTCTAAGCAATTTTAGATTTTTAAAATTCTTTAGAAGCTTATCTCTAATTGCATATAAATTTATCCATCATTCAGATGATTCAATTTCTTAAAAGTCCATTTTTTTTTCCCTAATCATGGTATATCAAAATAATTTTAAAATTAGAATCGGCTAAAGGAAATTGAATTGTTTAGCTTATCAGACTAATTTAATTTGGTTAATTAATAATTAAATAACAAATCAAGATCTGCAATTTTGTGTGAGAAATGGATTCAAGTATTTAAGTTTAAGTTTTATCCATATTGAAAAATTTGTCAGAACTTATGCCAATCTCTATAACTTCATAGAACAATTGATGAATTTGATGGAAGCGTACTGTCCGCGGTTCTAGAAAGGGTAAATATTTCCTGATCCTACTATAAATCAGAAGAGTCTGGAAAATGTTATCAATATTATTGATTTGCGAACTACAGAATGAACATTTCCTGTCTCATTCTAAGCATATGTTTTTTAAACCAAACGATAGAGATTATAATAATTTCTTATTACTTAGTGAGATTCGCATGAATCTATTCATGGACAATAAACGACTTGATTTCCAAGTCACGAATTGCTTCACAAATTCAAAAAACATAATTTAGTGATGAAACTTACACAAAATCTATTGATTGAGATGATTTGATTATTCAGTTGATTGATTATTTGATTCAGTTGATTCTTCAGTATGTCATGTTTATATGTCGTTTAAAAAAATTATTTCTAAAATAAATTTATTCCAATTTAGCTATAAACTTATTGATTAATAAAAAGTGCAAGATTAAAACTGATCAATAAGACGGACTCAAGAATTGTGGAAAAAAAGCACCATATCTTTTAAAATTAAGACTTTACACAAAAAAATTAAGTAGGTAATACATATGAAATACAACTGGGTGACCTAAATTTTACAAAAAAACAATTTATTGAAATCAATATTAGCTGAAATTGATAATCCTCATTGACGAATCGTTTCATTTTTTGTAATACTGTATAGAATACTTTTTTGTCCTTACACATATTAATATTTTTACAATTAAGTTTTGTATTTCCCTTATTTGTATTTTGTAATGAGATAAGATTTCTGAATGTGAAGTGAATTGCATTTTTTATATGTTAAAACTTGTTATAGATTTTTTTTCATGTATAATGAACAAATGAATGTAAATAATATTTTAAAATTAGAAAATAACCTTCATTTGCGTGAGGTTAATAATACAGAACAGTATTTTTTTAAAAAATATATGAGAAAATTTCAGGGAATCTGAGAAATATGCATTTAATATTAATCAAATTAATTGCTATCCTCCTTTCATCTACATGAAACCAATATCATTACTGTGCTTTTCAAATGAAACCCAAAATATTGTTGAGATTTATTTCCGATTGTTATGAAAGTTTGATGAGCATCGAATGCCCGATTGTCATGAAAGTTCGTTCAACACCAGTGAATATCAAACTTCAGACAAATAACAAATGATGTATCAAAATATTAAAAATTATATTTATCTTAAATACAAAAATGTAGAACAAATACACATTATCAAATTGAATTAAGGCAATTTTTTAATGGCATGAAATTCAGAATATATGTATGTATATATATTTTAAAATGTAAAAGTTTAAAAAGTATAAACCTGTAATGAACAAGGTAAGCGAAAGAATTCAAACTTTAAAAAAAAGGAAGGGGAACGTACATTCAGCTGTTCTCGAATATTCATCTTTGTTTCCAAATTTGAAATAAATCAAGTAAATGGGTATCTATCATCTCATTAAAAAATATATCCCTATGGATGGCGATGTCTCCGAAAGAAATCGGAAGATAAAGTGAGAACTTATAGCTATCGATAATAAAAAATCCATACTTCTAATCAGTAGCGAACACTCAAGTAAGTATTGAAAAGTGTGGAAAATCATACAGCATTGCTTTAGGGGATACATCTATCGTTGGAGGTGATTTGTTTTCCATTGTGAATTCCTGCGTCGTTTGTGATGGAAGAAAATTCCCTTTCACTTGTTATAGAGAACATTCCCTTAAACAAGTGATCAATGTTTATAAAAAAGCATCCATCAACTGTCTCAACGAGTGAAAGTCCAGATTTATATTCTGTACTTTAAATTTTATTTTAAATTGAATTTTCAGATTATAATATAATTGCAAAGGATATCTTCATATTATTATTTAAAATATTATAATGTTTTTATTTTTTTCATATCCATTATTTAAAATTTATTCATAATATTATAATTTGTTGAATTTGAAATTTATGTACCTGCTACTAAAATCAAGAAAAAGGATTTCCCCAAATAAATTTAATTTAATTAAATTTATCTAACTCCAGGGTTTTTAAATTGAAGAATAAATAAAAATAATGACAAATGATATCAGAGAAAATTAGTAAATACCTTAGAGGAAATGTGTTACACCTCTGATTGTAATTACACTATGCTCTGGTGTTTATTGTGTAAGATTGCTTTTTGTTTTAATATGCATACAGACCATGTGAAAAAAAAAATTAACAGACCAGGCTTTTTATATACTTCATGATGGCACATGATAATTAGAATAATGTAGTAAATGAATCAGAGTAAATTGTTACACGTCTGACAGTCACTAAGCTGCCCTCTATTATCACTGTGCCAAAATACATGTTTACAAATACAAATATATATATATATTTTAATTATCCAAATATTTTTTTAAGTTATTGTTTTCCAAATATTTTTCTTATAAGAGTAATTTGAATCTTGTATTTGTTACATTCATTCACAAGTGAATGTTCATTTGAAATCTTTGAATTTAGCATTTATTACTTTTAGTTCCAATTTTTTTTTCATTTGATATTTTTGAATTTTGCATTTATTATTATTATTTCCAAATGATTTATTTCAAACACATGAATCTTACGTTTATTTACATTTCCAAAAGTTTTATATGCAAACCATTCAATCTTTCAATTATTATTTTATTTTCCAAGATTTTTAAAAGATATTTTTGAATCTTATATTTATGGTTTCAGTTCCAAGTGTTTAATTTGAAATATTTCTCTCTTAGAGTAACTATTTTCATTTGCAAGTTTTTATTTGAAGTTTGAAATTCTTATGCTTTCTATTTATTGTCCAAATACTTTATGTAAAATCATAATGTTATTATATTTGGGTCAAATCATAGCAATATTGATATTTTATTTAATAATTCAATATTTAATTTCTTATTTAATAATCATGCTTAGTCAGACTTCTTAGCATTTAAGAATAATATAGGCAAATATACCATAGACTGTCTTTATTAAATTAAGTTCATCAATTGAGTTTTTACAGAAAAATGGTCAAAAATAACTTTGTGTTTATTAACTTTGTGATTTATTGTTTACTTTGTATTTAAAGTTTCTTAATTAATGAAATTGCTTCTTTTTGTTCTATAGCCTATAAATGTCAAATTGTATTTTTTCTTATCATTAATTGTTAATGAATGTGTACAAAGTGGTTCCTATTCATTTATATGAAAAATGTATTCTCTGAATGTAATTGTATTTGTATGAAAAAAAGAGTAGATAACTTCATATAAAGGTCAGAATCGGTCCAAATGCAAAAAAAGCAAAAGTATCTCTTAAAGCAAATAATTTTAAGGGCATTACCAATATTTTAGCTTGTTGGGAATCAAATTTCATCGTTAATGATTGCATATTAAATAATTAATATTTCGTAAAAAAATTAATAAATCTTGTAGAGGATAATTTTAAAATTTTTGATACGATTTGTCCACGAACTACTTTATTGTATGTAGTTAATTCCAGTACAATACATTTGTTCTCCTGGCATGCTTATTTTTTCATTTCTCTCTTGCCTTTCATTTCCATTTGCATATAAATTTATCCATCATTCAGATGATTCAATTTCTTAAAAGTCCATTTTTTTTCCTAATCATGGTATATCAAAATAATTTTAAAATTAGAATCGGCTAAAGGAAATGGAATTGTTTAGCTTATCAGACTAATTTAATTTGGTTAATTAATAATTAAATAACAAATCAAGATCTGCAATTTTGTGTGAGAAATGGAACTCAAGTATTTAAGTTTTTGCCGTATTGAAGAATTTGTCAGAACTTATGCCAATCTCTATAACTTCATAGAACAATTGATGAATTTGGTGGGAAGCGTGCTGTCCGTAGTTCTAGAAAGGGTAAATATTTCCCAATCCTATTATAAATCAGAAAAGTCTGGGAAATGTTATTAATATTACTGATTTGCGAACAACAGAATGAACATTTCCTGTCTCATTCTAAGCATATGTTTTTTAAACCAAACGATAGAGATTATAATAATTTCTTATTACTTAGTGAGATTCACATGAATCTTTTCATGGACAATAAACGACTTGATTTCCAAGCCACGAATTGTTTCAAAAATTCAAAATAGCATAATTTAGTGATGAAACTAACACTAAGTCTTTTGATTGTGATTATTTGATTATTCAGTTGATTGATTATTTGATTCAGTCGATAATTAGATTTTGATTATTCGGTATGTCGTTGAAAAGAAAATAATTTCTAAAATAAACTTATTCTTGTTTAGCTATAAACATACTGATTAATAAAAATTGCAAGATTAAAACTGATGAACAAGACGGACTCAAAAATTCTGGAATAAAAACACAATATCTTTTAAAATTAAGACTTTACCCAAAAAATTGAGAAGGTACTACATATAAAATACAACTGGGTGAAATTTTTTTTATAAAAAACAATTTATTGAAATCAATATTAGCTGAAATTAATAACCCTCACTGACGAATCGTTTCATTTTTAGAAATATTGTATAGAATAATTTTTTTGTTCTTACACAAATTAACATTTTTATAATTAAGTTTTGTATTTCCCTTACTTGTATTTTGTAAAGACATGTGATTTCTGAATGTGAAGTGAATTGCATTTTTTTGTATGTTAAAACTTGTTATAGATTTTTTTTCATGTATAATGAACAAATGAATGTAAATAATATTTTAAAATTAGAAAATAACCGCCCTTATGTGTTTCTTTTGTACTTAGCCAAATATGCACCTATGATAACAGCAGTGCTCAGTTAACTTCATATACAAAATGAAACATTTTATGAATAATGTTACAGTTTTAGAGGAAACATCTTTTTTAATTACAAAATTACATTACACATTACATTTAATTACATTACAAAAGCAGCAGAAAGTTTTAAACATATTTTTAACTACGCCGAAATCAATTTTACAAATTATGGAAATGAGATGACAATTTTTCATTTCTGTAGGGAATCCATCTAGCCAGTCATGATTACTTCTACAAAGAATGAAACAAAAATAAGTTATGTCTAAGGAAAAAATTTATTTTTTTAAATAATGGTAAATAGTTTTACTTTTAAAATTCACATCATTAACAAATTAAAATATAAACATTCACACATAACAAAAAAATCATAACAAAATTGAATTCTCAAAGCTAATAAAAGAGGCATTCATGGTTTAAAAAAATATCTAATGAATTAATGAATTAGTGTATTATTGGATATCTTGAATTCTGAATATAATCTTTTATACGAACGATAGCAAAATTTGTCATAGAATTGCTATTATAGTCACAAATCCTATACCCAATTTCATTTATTTAATTCATTGCATTTTTTCTGTTATCGTGTTTGATACGTATCTACGTTATAGATTCTAAACCTAAACATCTACAATTTATATATGAAACTTGAACCAAATTTTAACAATCCCGCTTTTAACATTTTGTATGATAATTTTCATTCGTCCCCGGATAGCCGGAAAGACAGATTTCTTCTGAAAGGATTTCGTAGAAAATTTGTTGAAAATGCCCATAAATTTAAAGTAAAGGTCATATAAGAAAATTTCATTTTGTTTAATTCTAAATTTCCAGATATAAAGTGGCATGAATATTAACATATTTTTCAATTTTTTTCAAGCCCAGAGAGATCTGAAACGTCAAGTTTCTATGAATTTCAAATTCCTTTTTTTTTTGTATTTTTTATTTTCTTTATTTTTTTACCCTTCTTACAGGAGAAAGAATTGAAAAAAATCCATAGTAGGGGCAGTAAGAATTTTCCACGATTTATTTAGGTGCTATACATTAGCAATGCTACTGGACCTTCAGTAATAGTTCAGCTAAAAACATCAGCTATAATAAAACATAACTACATCAGCTAAAAATATTTTTCCGGCTCAACTGTTCGGAGGAATGAAGAATAAGGATTCCATGGACCCTCTTCTGAGAAACTAAGTATCCATATTTTTCGAAATCTTACCCAGAGTTACCCCCAATAAATAAAATTCAAGTCAAGAATCAAATTAAATATTACATCATCTTAAGGAACTCGATCTTGCTAGAGCAAATGTATTTTTAAGTAAATAAAGAGACATTTAGTTAGGGATTTTTAATAACACGAGCTCAGAAGAAGAAAAAATGTGAATACTATATACCAGATCTTAAACCCTTTCTTATTAGACTGTTCTATTGCGTAGAAAGGTGGTATTTAAATTTTCTAAAACATACTAAATTGTTGAAAATTGTTAAAAGATACATACCTCCAATGCTAGAATTTCCCTTAACTTTTCCAGCGATTCGGATACAATCCGAAAGACGTCTAGCTAAAAGAAAAAGAAAATTTATAACAATCTGTGCAAAAATTTAGAAGAATTTTTTTTATGGAATAGAGCATTTGTTGAACAAATCTTTCTGAAACCTTTATTTTTTTTCGAGTTACTTGGGACATGTTTATTACAGCTTAGTATTATACAAATGGTTATTTATTCTTTGTACTTTTTTTTTCTCACTCTAAGCTTCATAATCACAGAAGTTATTGTCGTTATCGTCAGCTATGTAAACTGAATTAAAATCACCAGGAATGGCATCAATAAAAGTCACTCCTACATTCTCAAGAAACATTTTTATTTCCTGCTCTCCCATATAAAATTTTGGACCTTGTCTAAGGTTTACTCGGATGCCACGAAGCTCGAATTTTTATTTTCAGTCATAAGGTTTTAGGGTGTTGGAATATAGTAAAAAAAAAGTAATTTTATGTATTAATCGCTTTCCATTGTTGAACAATTGTTTACAAATAGTCTTTTAACGAGATATCTTTAAAGCTTAATCGTTGTCATAGGTTAATGCACAAATATCAGAATTTAGCCATTTATTAAGCCATTTTACAGATCAATTAAAACTAAAATGTTTCACAGAAATGCAACTATAATTACAAAATGTCATACCATATTTCTTTCACTTCAGCCCTTCGTATATGGGTTCTCATTTACATCCAAGCAAAAATATAGACTGGTAGACTAAAAACACTTTTATTTCATTCAAAATTTGATACGGATTTAAATTTTTGATGCCAAAAATTTAACCGAATTTCATTTACCTACTTTGTTTGAAGATTTTGAAGTTGTTTGTATGTGCTTGCAACAGTACAGAACTGCAGACAGTCCTCCATTTAGATACTAATTATATGTATAAAATTTCACCTGCCTAAATCTTTATATTTTGTAGGTAGCCTGTTCACTTTATCTCAGACATCTGGACAGACAGATTTCCTCTTAATGGATTTTAGCAAATTAGGTATTAGGGATTTCTATCAAATTTTATTAGTCTAACAAAGAAATAAAATAATTAATGTTGTTCAAGAACAAACACTATTTCAAAAATGTTTTTCTCGGTTTCAGAAAAGCTTAAATCTTAGAATTCGTCACAATTTTGAGTTCGATTATTTTTGAAAATGACAATGCTTTCTTTTCACGTATGAGAAAGTATAAATGATTTACATTAAAATTTACCTTATTTTGTCCTATCTGATGAAATATTTTTAAATATAAGAAATGACACGCCTTTCTCACATTTGCGCCTAGTATATAAAAGATAAATCCAATAAGAATTTTTATCCAGAACCATCATTTTTTATGCCACTGGGCATATAAAATATAGATCTCTAGTTTTTTTTTTTTTTTTTTTTTCACTCAAAACCTGATTTTTCAATTAAGTTTTTAAAAAAAATCCCTTACTAAATACCTTTTCTAGAATAATTGTAATATGAATATTATCTGTAATTCAGATTCCGACAGGCAATTAATGTTTTGAACATTTCTTCTGAACTTTTAACAAGGAGACATCAGTAAAAACGCAATCTTATGAAATTGTAACATTTTGATAACTACATTTCTTTTTAATAATACGGCAAGAGTTGATTGATATTCATTTATTAATGGTACTAATTTGAAAATAAAATATTGAATACCAAAAACTGAAATATTTTTATTATTCTTAGTCTGAAGTGCATAATTGAAAATTACTTTTTGATGAATATTTTAGATTAGAGCAAGGATATGTTTTGATAATTACATGGTATATTCATTTCTACGGATATAATATTTCTTAATGAAAATACAGAAATAATTGTATAAATTTTAATGACATAAATATCTTATACTGCCATGCCTCAAAATCATATGCGCTTGTTCAATTTGCAAGTTTATAAATATATACTAAATAAGAAAGCAATGTAATGCCTTAAAAAATCAACTATATCTAGATCTTCTTGTATAAATATTTAAAATGGTTAGAAAATGTATTTAAATTCAGGTGTACTTTTATCTAAATATATAAATTTCAATTGCTCGGAATTGTGTTCAATGGCGACGGAATTCGAAGTGGTTTCTGTTCAAATATTAAAATTAAATCCCCCCCCAAACATATTAACATTAGTATGTTGATTTACCAAGAAAATTTTATTTGCTTCAAATACCATAAACTGAAATCATGAAAATTTGACTTTAGAAACTTAGAATTTCACTACTAAAAATTGCAAATAAGCCGAAGAGCAGATTATCTAACAAAATGACAGCAGCACATAGCATTTCACAAGAGATTGCACTACAATGGAGTAATAAATTTTTGCGAAAACTTAGCATTCGACTTTTCTTTCCTGTTTTGCAAAAACAGCTGCACTAAAATTATTCGCCCTTAATAATAATGTTCAATTACTTAATGGAATATTCCTCAAAAAATTATAAATAAATAGGAAATTGACTGAGCATTTTTCTTTTTTATATAATTATTTTTTACATAGTTATAATGAAGAATATTAATAAAATTTATATGATATAAAAAACATTACTTACATCAGCATGTGATTCCAGAACGTCTTCCGGAACAGGTTCTTCAAAGCCTTCAATTACACTCTTTGTTGCACTGTTATCAGTGTTCTCTCTATCAGTGCCAAGATAAATTTGCTCGGAGAAAGCCTGAGTGGAAAATAATGATACAACATTGTATTTCAAAGCAACATTTTGTAATTCAAAGCAAAATATTCATATTTCAAAAGACTTGCAGCAAAATGTATTGAACAAAATAGAGCATCTGAAATGTATATATGATTCAGAATATTTTATGTTTAGTATTATATTTCGTGCGTTTTTGCATAAACGTATAGTTAAAATTACTTCAACCTACTTCTTACACGCTCGAATGCTTATGAAAATTCTTGAAAAGAAATTTTATTGTAAAGAGAGAAGATTGTGCAAAGCAGTTTGTAGCATCTTGAGGATGATCCCTTTTCCCATATTTCCGTACGACATTTGCTAATTAAAATTAAAACTCTTTTCATAAAACTATTTCATCCAACTATTTACTCAGTAAATCATTTGCTTCAGCAATTTCATTATAATAATTTTGAAATGATACGAAACGTGAAAAGCCTTTCTTCAAGATAGTCATACAGTTGTTCGAAGTTCCAATATTTTACATAGTTATTACATGGGTCATTTAATCAAAAATAAACAAGGAAGCCATATTCCCCATAAAGGAACTCAAAAAGTTCCTTTATGGGGAATATAGAATACATGTTGTATGCAAACTACAACATGTATTCCTACATGTATGCACACTATTACATGTATGAAATACATCTTGTATACATGTTGTATGCAAAAGTATTTGCATACAACATGTATGCAAATACTTTTGCATACATGTAAAGGGAATGATCTAAATCACTGTTGGAATACAAATTTTTACAACGGATTTAATAGAAACGTTAGATTCACGCCAAAGATCTATATTTCGCAACTATCGTTCACTAATATGAATGAATGATGAAGGATGCAGTAATGAATGATTGCATTTCTTCTTTATCCAAAATCCACAATATTCTGAGGAAAAATAGGGATAAATTATTTATAGGAGACCATTGTAGGAACTTTCGGGAGACAATTCTCTCTTTTTTTTGGGGGGGGGGGATTTTTTGAGGAAGTAGTAATATAATTAGAAAATGAACTAACTTGAAACTTGATGAAAACTTGTTTTATCAAAGAAAAACCTATATGAGTTGAAATCAGAAAACATTCAATTGATCCAGAGGCGTAGGGAGGATAATAGGCTTTTTGCATTTAATATACAATTAGTCGTCAGCACTTGTTTTTAAATATATTTCAAGACCAAGGCGTGGGCTTATTTTTCCTCCTATTTTTGTTACTTCATTTCAAAAAAATATATATAAACACATTAATGTTTATTCACTCTAGTTCCACATAAAATTGTTCCTGTTTTGCAAAAACAGCTGCACTAAAATGATTCGCCCTTAATAACAATGTTCAATTACTTAATGGAATATTGCTCAAAAAATTATAAATAAATAGGAAATTGACTGAGCATTTTTCTTTTTTATATAATTATTTTTTACATAGATTTTTTTTATTTTTTACATAGTTATAATGAAGAATATTAATAAAATTTATATGATATAAAAAACATTACTTACATCAGCATGTGATTCCAGAACGTCTTCCGGAACAGGATCTTCAAAGCCTTCAATTATACTCTTTGTTGCACTGTTATCAGTGTTCTCTCTATCAGTGCCAAGATAAATTTGCTCGGAGAAAGCCTGAGTGGAAAATAATGATACAACATTTCGTAATTGAAAGCAAAATATTCATATTTCAAAAGACTTGCAGAAAAATGTATTGAACAAAAAGTAGAGCACCTGAAATGTATATATGATTCAGAATATTTGATGTTTAGTATTATATTTCGTGCGCTTTTGCATAAACGTATAGTTAAAATTACTTCAACCTACTTCTTACACGCTCGAATGCTTATGAAAATTCTTGAAAAGAAATTTTATTGTAAAGAGAGAAGATTGTGCAAAGCAGTTTGTAACATCTTGAGGATGATCCCTTTTCATATATTTCCAAAGGACATTTGCTAATTAAAATTAAAACTATTTTCATAAAACTATTTCATCCGACTATTTACTTAGCTAATCATTTGCTTCAGCAATTTCATTATAATAATTTTGAAATGAAGCGAAACGTGAAACCCTTTCTTCAAAATAGCCAAACAGATGTCTGATATTCCAATATTTTACATACTTATAACATGGGTCATTTAATCAAAAATAAGCACGGAAGCCATATTGTCCATAAAGGAACTCAAAAAGCATTTTTTAAACAGCACAATTTGTAATAGTGCAAATATGATTGCAATAGGTTTGCGGTTATTTATTTATTCATAATTCGACCGAATTAAACATTCGAGTATAAGTGAACTCAATAATTAACAAGAATTATGAAAAAAAAAAAATACTCTAATTCCCACTTAGGTTAACAAAGAAATTTTTTTTCTTACTTTTTTATTAAATAATTATCAAAACAATTATTAAGTATCCAAAAAGAAGGATAAAAAAAATTTTTGATTTTCGCAAGAATTGAACTCGCATCCTTCACCTTCAATTTTACCGATTGAACTACTGCCTGTTGTTTTCAATTTTCATTATAAACTGCTAAAACTCTATTTAAAATATTAAAAATTAATTAAATTTAATTAATGAATTTATATTTGAAAAAAATTGTATTAACATCAAGTGTCATCCACTACAAGTTTAAAAATATGTATTTCAACTTGAGTGGACGAATGAAAAGTATTTTATTAACAATTGAAAATTTGAACAAGATATATAAATATGAATAGGGAGGGTGTGAAGTGATAGTAGGAATTGAAAAAACGTGAAGAGTTATTCAAGCAAAATGTGGCACACACGCTTAGAATCTAAAATATAGCCATCAAATTTTGAAAGAAATGCTTCAAAGTTTATACTTTTGCATACATGTAAAGGGGATGATCTAAATCACTGTTGAAATACATATTTTTACAAAGGATTTAATAGAAACGTTAGATTTACGCCAAAGATCTATATTTCGTAACTATCGTTCACTAATATGAATGAATGATGAAGGATGCAGTAATGAATGATTGCATTTCTTCTTCATCCAAAATCCACAATATTCTGAGGGAAAACAGGGATAAATTATTTATAGGAGATCATAGTAAGAACTTTCGGGAGAGAATTCTCTCTTTTTTTATGGGGGGGGGGGGGTTGCGTTGAGGTAGTAGTAATATAATTAGCGATGAAAACTTGTTTTTTCATACAAAAACATATTTGATTTGAAATCAGAGAACATTCAATTGATCCAGAGGCGTAAGGAGAATAATAGGTTTCTTGCATTTAATATACAATTAGTCGTCATCAGTTTTTTTTAAATATATTTGAAGACAAAGGCGTGGGCTTATTTTTCCTCCTATTTTTGTTACTTCATTTCAAAAAATTATATAAACACGTTAATGTTTATTCACTCTAGTTCCACATAAAATTGGCCCCCTTGCTTCTCGGTCGCTTTAATACTGAAACGATGATTTTCGAAATATAAAACGGTTCCTTTTTGTTTCGCGTAATATAATTAAAATACTGTTCGTTTCAGTATTCTGAGATGACCCCTTTTCGACGTTTCTTTATCACTAAGGGGCGAGACACGGAAGGATGTGCGCCATTTCAGGAAGTTACTTTATTGCTAAATGCAAACACCCCTCCTTTCCTCTCACCCCTATTTTACCGAACTAAACCCATCTTAACGCGGAGGGTTTTAAGAGTTTGTTTTCAAACAATATGTTTATGTATTAAATTAAATGCTATTTGTTAGTTCCTTTGTTTGAATTTTATATAATTCCACATCTCTTACATCTCTTCCACATCTTACGTATTTCAACAATTTTAGACGGAGATATTTTAGAGCACCTAGAAAGATTAACTGCACTACTAAAATATTACAACACCAATCTAAAGGGGCAAGAGGAGTCTAGAAGGAATTTAAGCTTTTTACGTCATAACTTCAGAACTTATTATTACACAAAAACTACTTTTATATTGTCTTAAGTTTTAAAAAGTGGCTTTTACGTGACAAATTTTACTTCTATTTGATTATTTTTCTAATATTTTTTTTAAATCTCTTTAAATCTTTTAATCAATTTTTTATTTACCTAACAGCTTTAATCAAATTTTTAATATTATTTTTTTTTTTAAATTTTGATGATGAGTTTTTTCTTTATATTTTAAAAATATTTTACTGCTTAGTTAAATAAATTAATAATACGCTTCTGTTAATGTTAAAATTTTCGTATTATCAATGCTTATTCGAAATTAATTCGCTTTTGGAGTATTAAAGTCAGAAAAGTTGATATCTATACTTACTACATCAATTAGATTTTCTATGATGGGTAGCGTCTGGGACAATTTGAAGTATTGTTCCTCCTGGAAGAAAAATCGAATGAAAATTATTAACAAAATACATCGGAAAAATGTTTGAAAATAAAACCCAGGGGAAAATCCCATGATTATTATCCTACTACAGATTCACACACAAAAAAAATCTTTATGAAAAAAATGAATGAAAGTTTCGTAGAACATTGAATGATTGTGACAAATAACGCCAACAGATACTATTTGGGGGGTATCAAAGTCTGAAAAGCTCAGATGTTTACTTACTTGCTCAAACAATTCCTCAAAGTTTGGCGCTACTCCGTTATTTAGAAAATATTCGTCATCCTGTGGGAGAAATTGAATGAAAATTATTAAAAATAATATATTAAAGAGATTTTTGAAAATAAAACTCAAGGAGAAATCCCATAAGGATTATGATGAATTACAATGAACTAAATTTTTAGCGACAAACGTACAGAAATTCGCAAGCACACCACTTGGCAGTGTGTGGTATTTGCTTTGAAAATTCATTTAAATGTATCTAAAATATGGGATTTAGATATCTAAATTTATATTATCTTACTGATATTGAAAAAAAGTACATTTTAGCTTGAAAAACGGTTATATCATACAGTTATAATATATCCTGTAACTTAAACTTTGATTTTAACATGGATACATGTTTTTTGCAATGGATACAGATGGAAATTCGCATGTGGAAAAAAGTTATCTTCCTATTTCGTATGGTAAATCTATATTTAAATTACCACACCGAATGTGTCATTAAATTTTACATCATTATATGATATAAGTTATAGAAATAGCGATTTTTCATAATTTTTAAAAATATTTTCAATTTTTCGAGGAACACTAAAATGTTAACAAATATTAACTGGAAGTATATATATATATATATATATATATTCCATCTAAATTAAAAATAGAGTCTTAATTGATAGAAATGAGTATCACAATAATCTTCTTGCAAAAATTTCTTTCATTAAGGTTTAATTTATGTATCTGCGGCTATATTTGATATCTAATGGCTTCTAACTTGGTTATATTTAACTAGCACTTTATTTACAAATATACTTATTTTCTTATAAATATTAAAAAGAAAAAAAGCTTTCTATGAATTAATTTTACCTTTAGTTTAATAGTTAATTTTTCATTTTTAAAACCATAAAAACTATTTTATCTGAATTAGTAATTAATATATCAACTGGATTTTGAAATTTAATGCTTTCAGTGAATAATGAATAGCTAATGAATAAGAATAAATTTCTGTCAATGAAATAATAATAATGATTAAACACTGTTTAGCAGTTATGAAAATAGCTTATAAAAATAAATGTGTAATTTTGGTCAACAAATTATGCATAATTAATTATTAATAACACATCAATTAAAATACTTGTTAAGAAAAATTTTAATTTGCAAATTCATTAAAATCTGACAATTAGAAGCTCAAAGGTTTCTATACTTGTAAACTAAAAATGTAAGACATATACTTCCAATTGGTTTTTGATTTCAAATTCAAATTAATTGTAAAATTTTAATTAAAATATTCTTTATGATATGATTAAAATATTTTTTTAATTCAATACAGCAATATTATTTATAAAATGTTCATACTTAGATGAAGATTTACTTCTTATGTTTTTTATGCATTGCAATTTTTATATTTCTTTTTTTTCACTAAAATTTCCTCAGTTTAAAAATTAAGAAATAATCTTTATCTAGCACTGCATTTCATGTATATATATTTTTTTTAATATTCAATTAAAAAATATACATGATTATTGAATATTGATAATTATTCATTTTACTGTTTTTCCCCGTCAAACAGAAGTTTAAGGCTTTTTGTGATTTATCATCTTTTCATAATCTAGTTGAGAGTTCTGTAACATTTTATAAAACCAAGCTAAGAAGGAGGAAATTAATTTTTTTCTTCTTTAAGAAATTTATAAAAAATAAACACTTACATTGCTCGATGCAATATCTTCTTTGTATTGTGCTTCCATTTCAATCTGTAAAGAGAAAAAGAATCAATTTATTTCCATGAATGTCCACAAAAATCCACTTTTGTTAAAATTTCCTTTTTGTTGGCTTTTCATTTATTTGTTTTTTTTATTCAAAATTCATGTTTGTTAGAAAATTTACTGAAGGCAAATAAATTATTCGAACATCAAATATGTCTAAATATTTAAAGCAATCAGTAAGAAATATTTCTGTATTACTAAAAGAACATATACATTAATAAAATACCAGAGCATAATGGTTTTCCGCATTGAGACGCCAATCATAACTAGACGCCAGATTTCATATTCCCGTATGGAACAATAATGATCCCTCTAAAGTTACAACAAGTTCTTTTACATCATTATCATCAGTGAAAAATGTTATTAGTTTAGAGAAGAGGATTTCAAAATACATTAAAATTTAAGAGAGTGAAGTCCACGTTGTGAGATTTAAGAATGCAAATTTCTGTCTAGTCAGAAAGTGCCATTACTTCTTATCATCTGTATGAACGGTTGTATGGTATTTGCGCTCTATAAAATTCCCCCTTTTCTCTCAAGAAAGGCTACCACATTATAAACATTATCTTTGCATGTAAGATTTGGGGATTTTACAATGTACGCCAAATGGTAATTAACTCGCTATGAGTGAGAATGATACTCCTTATCTCTGATAACGAAACGAAACTTCCATGAGAAAAATGCTGATGACCCTTACCACGTTTCAGACGAGTATTGAAAATAATAAATATATAGTGTGAGAAATTTGCTTTAAAAATGTATTTATTAAAAAGGAACATGTTTATAATTTTCCCACAAGGAAGACATTTATAAAAATTATAATTCTGATATGCATAATACAAATTTTATCTAATAAAATGAATTATAATTTTTCGTTTTATGAGGATTTTATCTTTATATCTCTTATGATTTAATTTTATTTAACAAAATAAAAAAAATACATAGAAAGGGCTTTAAATTCAAACTTAAATTGATATCAATAATGTTTAGTTCTTTCTACAGGTATGTATGCTTTTATGTATATACATTCCACAGCTGATACTTGAAATGAGCTAATGTATTTTTTGCATTAAAGCTGTTCAAAAAAGTCGCTTTTTTTTTTTTTTTTGCACAATAATAAGCGCTTTGGGTAAAATAAATGATTGGAATCATATTAATAGTTTTAAAAACAGCTACTGATTAATTCTCAGGAGAAAAAAAAAACATTTTCAATAAGAAAATGTTGATAATTACTGAAATTCCTTCAAATCTGAAATATATTACTTCATTTTCTAGCTTATTTTACTGTCACATTTAACTATACATAATCCAATGTACCTCAAACGACATTTAAATGTAACATCTAAACGTGCTACATTAAAACGCTTAGTTCTCAAATACAGTATCATGAGCTTAAATTTTATTTGCAAGTAATGTAGTAGCAAATTTCTGCCCATTTTCTTAAAAGCGCTGCCAATGATTTATTACTAATTTTCAATTTGTCTTAAATCTATGCACGAAAGAAAGCTAAAAATAAAATATATTATTTTATATTTTATTTGTTCTTTTGCTTTTTTCGCCCCTGAATTTCTTGCCAAAAGTATAGATTTATATAGATGGGACCTTTATCATAATCAAAATTGAAATTACAATGGTAAATATTTGAATATTAGGCCTTAAGATAAAAACTAATTTCACAACTATGTAAGCATTTTAATTAAATGACTCATTTGTACCATATTACAAAAGAAAAGATAAATGTAATTATTCTGGAAATAATTTTAGGACGATTTCTATTCCTCAGCTTTTTTAAGTGTGGAATATAACCAACTTGATAATGTACCAATGATGATGTACATAAATTAGAAGAAAAAAATAATGAATTAAATTGAAAATGCCTATATTAGATTAAATGTGTCCTGGTTTTTGAAATTTTTAAACCATTAATAGAGTGATTATTTCTAAATTTATTTTGTTTTACTTATTTATTGCATTTTGCAAGTACCAACATTCATCTGCTTACCCAGGATTCTATATTTCGTATTAAATTTCTGGAATATTTCAGACTGAATATTCATCTAGGATTTGTTATAATTTTTACTTATACATAAAAAAATAATATAAAAATAATAAAAAGGCGAATTTTTTTTTAAAATATGAATATAATTTCTAAATAATTCTTTTTTTAATATGCATTCACAATATGCATAATATGGTCACTTACATTTAACAAAAATAAATAAAGAAAGAAAGAAATTAACTAACTGCAAACATTTATCTCTCTGACATTCAGCATAGTCAAGACTGTTCCGCATTTCTGAAAGCTTATCAGCATTTTTTGTTCATTTGTATGTAACTAAAATTTTTTTAAAAGTTTTGAGAGATTCAAATGAATAACTTGGTAGTAATGTTGCTTTTTTCAAAATAGAAATTATGATTACTCCTATATAACCATGAATTAAAGAAAAATAGTTGCAAAATATATTGTTACACAAATGCTAATACACATTAAAAAGCATTTTTTTAAAAGTTTTTATGAAAGCAGTGGCCAACTTAGTTTTATAATTCAGATTTATGGCTGCTAAATTTACTTAACTTGTCATTGATCGCTTACTCACAAGAGCATATTTAACTTCAAATTCTATTGGACATGTAACATTTACTGCTGTTCTTAAAACCTTATACTATTCCGCTTTTTGTGCAATGCATCTTTTTTAATTTTCAGTAATCTCAACAAAAAATGGGAACTTGAAAAAAAGTCTATATTATTACAATTATCTATATTACAATATCTATATTATTAATTAAATCAAACAATTAAATTTAAGGTAAACATAGTTTATATATCTGTTGGATAGTCACTGTAATCAGCTCCTATCAGTCAATTTTAATCAGGGGCACGCATCTACTGAGGCATCTTTTGAGGCATGAATATATTAACACTTAGCACATAGATCTCTCCTCTCAGGAACTATTCAAGGTAGTGCATCATTTTGGCGTTTTATTTTATGATTTTATTAAATTTTGAGTGATAAAAATATGTAGATTAATTTTCTGGGAAAATTCATATATATTAATTTTTTGGAGCAATGAACAAGTTTTCTTATTCGGCAAATATTACTTTTCCGAGCGCTAAGGGTTAAATAAAAATCTTTGAACTTCAGTCAACTAAATCATTCATTAAACTACATAAATTATGAAATTTTATCACTGTTCTATAAAAAATGGCGATTTTACACTTCATAGTCCGTTTCAAGGAAGATACACCAATCTTTTACCAGGATTTCTCAACAGTGATTGGCCTATGATTATGAAAATAGTGATTGTTCTAATACTGATATGTAAAAGCTGACAGATTTGATGTTTAAATGTTTTAAAAGTAAAAATAAAAATTGAATTTTACGATAAATTAGAGAAATTTTTGTTGAGTAATTCTTTAAGATATAGTATAAATTACAAAAATTATTCTGCATTGCATATACAACTTCAATGCTGAGCAACTTTACATTGAATTTTCATATTCAAAAAAAAAAAAAAAAAAAAAAAAAAGATGTGCTTGGTTTTAGTAAAAAATGTTTTTATAGTAATTGCAGTTTAACATTTCAATTCTAATTTAATGTGCAAATTTTATGAGCTCTGACAGAAATTAGTAAGTAATACAATGGACAGAACTATTTAAGGCCTACGTGACAGTATGACTAAATTATATAACTATCAAACTCTGAAACTTTGATAGCTAAATATTTTGCAGGAAAAGCTATTAAGAGATCAAGTTTCATAAAATATATTTGAAAATTTTAGAGATCTTTTATACTGGCGAACTGCTGGTCATCAAAGGCGGCTAGTTTCTTAATAAAGATATTGCTAAGTGAACTATTCTAATATATATACATACACATACATTTTTCCCTTTTATGAGTAAAGATTATAGCGATTTTGAAGAACATTCATTCAGAAATATGAGATTGTTCAAATAATAATAAATAAAACTGCTATAGATTCTCTTATATCTTACTTCTTTTTAAATGCATTTAATTCCGCTATTTATTTTTTTGATAAAAACAGTCTTACTTTTCTATTAATAATAGAATTAATTATCATTTATTGCCAGATATATAAACAACATAAATGTAAGTACAAGATCTCATAAATGAAAGATCAAATAAAATTTTTACAAAAATTATCGCCATTCCTTTATCACCAATTAGCCCGACCGGAAAGGCAGCTATGGAAAACTAAAAACCGTCACCCGCACCAAGTTTTCTTGCCAAAGGTCCACATAAGAGTAAACCTATGATGTAACAGGGGTAGGGAATAATTTATCGAGCGCAAATGCTGCATTCCCGTATGAACATACTTCATTCTGGACGAAAAATACTAAAAAAGTCGGTATTTATACAGATCTCACGTATTTTTTTATTCTAAGAATTCTAAGCCGTATTTTATGATACATATGATCAAATAAACGCTATTATTAATTTAATTTTATTTTTAAATAATGCGAAAGCTATTTTTGAGAAATAATAGTTGTGGAAGATAATAACGCCATCTTTCGAGGACAAGTCATTGCGACTATACATCTGGCGACGTAGAGTACTCGACCTGATCGTATTTTCAAATAAATAAAAGATAAAAGATGAGTTACTGGTCCTACTTTATAGTTATTGGTTTTTAATTTATCCTTATGATTAGTCTATTTTAGCTTTTCTTAACCTATGGTTAAGAAAAGCTTGCGACCCAAAATTGGGTCGCGAAGCATATTTCTTGGGTCGCGCTGAGTCAAACCAAAAAAGTTAGTAATACACTAAATTTCAGACATTTTAGAAATGACGACTTGAATAAATATCAACAATCGAAAATGAATGTGATTAACAAGATCAAAAAATATCAGCTGATTGAAAAAGCGAGAGCAAAAAAAGTACGTGTGATGATAATAACGGTGAGAACTAAATGGAACAAAGCTGGCGAGGGCGTACTTGAGAAGCGCTCCAAATATTTGAATGCCATTTAATTTTGATGTAAGTGATTTGCATGAGGAATTTGTTAATATTAATCAATTTCAAGAACAATTAATAGAAATAAAAAGTGCTTTCTGGTTAAAATTAAAAAACGAAAAGCCAATAATTGTTAAAGAAGCCCTAAAAGTATTATTGCCCTTTGCAACAACATATATGTGTGAGGCTGGTTTTTCGGCTCTGTGTGTAATCAAAAACAATTACTGCAACAAGTTAAATCCTGAAATAGATATAAGGTCCTCCTTGAAAAGCATTCAACCGAGGTTTGAAAATCTTTGAAAATGTATTCAAGTACAAGGTTCTCATTAAAACTGTATGACTTGCATTTAAAATTTAAAAGACTTAACATATGCATTGATATTTCTTTTTTTTAGGAATAAGTTAAAATGTCAATTATTTTCAAAAAGTTATAAATATATTTTAATTTGGTCAATAAAAATTATTAAAAACACTTGATTATTAATTAAATTTTCCTTGGATCGAAAAGTACTTTTGTTTATCTTTATTATTAAAAAAATAAAAAAAAAATTGTAAGTTAAAAAAATCATCATCGTAGGATTGAAGACTTTTTAAAAATACGATCGAAAATAAAGCAATGAAAAAATTTTGACTTTTTTTGGGTCGCGACATGAACATCTTTCTCAAATTTGGGTAGCGGCTTAAAAAGGTTAAGAACCACTGGTCTATTTCTATAATTAATTTTATGGCTACAATCCATAAATTGATAAATAATGATGAGTAATTAGTTATTATTATTATCAAATAAATACAATTATTATTATTATTATTATTATTTTGCAAAATCAAAAGAAATGCACTTATGTAAAACATTGGTGTATATTTAATAAGATGTAAAAGAATTTCGAAATAAACTTTTTTTAAATTATAAAATTAGTTATAAGAAGAAGCAGAGTCAAAAAATATTTTAAAGATATTTTTATATAAATAATTTATTTCAGACTAACTATTTACCATAAGAAAACATAATTATTTGAAAAACAATAATTTGGTGAAAGATTAAAGAAGACTAATTAGTCAAAAAAAACCAAAATAAACAACAAGCAATTGTTTTGAAAATTCTAAAAACAATTAATTTTCTATTACTTTCGTTCACAGATATCAAAAATTGAGGTTTTAAAAAAGTTGATTCTGAAAAGCTGAAAAATTGTTACATTACATATTGTTACATATTCAATTAATTAAAAAATTCGAATTAAATTAAATCTTAAAATGAGTAAAAGAACGGAAAATTATTTTTTTATTTCATTATTTTATTGAAAATTTTTAATAATTAACATCCGTATAATAAATAGCGCATAATATTGCATAACGGAAAATAACTATGAAGAAAATGATACTAAATATAACTAAAAATTATTTTACCAATTTAAGTTTTAAAAGATTAGATGATAAAAATAAAGGTTAGAAACTCATTTTAACTGTTTAAATTGAATATATTCTACAACAATCAAACCATCAAAAAAGAGTAAACACTAAAAAAAAAAAAAAAAAAAAAATCATTTACAATTTTTAAAATCACAATATTTGCAAATGTATGATTAACGAAAACAATTAAAATTAACTATTTCAATTTTTATGCGCTCATTTAATTAGAACTCAAAGGAAGTATTTTAAGATTTCATTAATATACACATTCTAACGGTTTTAAAAAATACGTGATGTATCAATGGGTTTGCATTAAAACTCTTGGATTTATCTATTTCACAATATTAGCAATGTCTTTACGACCTCTGTATTATTCAGGCCGATGCATCATGATTGTCCAATTTTAGAAATTTGGACTACAGAATTAAATATTGTCCAGTTATAAAAAAGTGAATTTATATTCTTAATAATGAGCATGGAAATATTTTCCTGATAAAATGTTAAGAACAATATAAAAATGCAACAGAGATGAGATCTGTTTAAAGAGAGGGAATTATTAATATTAAAAAGCAGAACGATATAAATAGATTCAGAATTAGAAACGAACAGAAACATTTCACGACTTTATTTCAGTTACAAAAATACTGATGTGACATTAAAATAAGGAGATGCGTACGAAAAAATAATTTGTTATCCATGTCAACAAAAGTAAAATAATTGAAAATGTTTTGTTAATTACTATAACTACAAAATATAAGGTTTCCAAAAATTTTTTGTTTATAAATATTGAAATAATTATCTGAAAGAAATCGGATCCAAATATGTTTCTTGTAATAATATTTTCTTAAGTGACAGCCTTACAACTTACGCTTATTTGCATTAGAAAAATAAACAACAAATAACACAACTGAATGAATAATCCTAAAGATTCTAACACTTAGCATACCTAATCTTCATGATTATTATTTAAAAAAAACGCATTCCGAAAGAAGCGTAAGTTAATGTTGAAAATAAGACGGTCATTTTTAGACTGTTCAACGAGATATGCAAAATAATAACAAATTATTAACGTATATCAAAGTGTCACTTAATTTTATTTTGCAGTTAAGCAGCAAAAAAAATATGCGTTTTACTCTTAGCAAAAAAGGAAATATTTTGTACTTACCAGATTTTCAAGCTACGAACAACGAACGAAGTGGACTTCAAAACGGGCAGTCTGAGATGAACTGTGAAGATGTGAGTTGAGCTCTTTTATCTGACCACCAGACCAATCAAATAAATACAAACCTCTAGCAAATGGAAAGAGGTTTTTCAGTTTGGGGGGAAGGGGTCATTCAAATCAAACAAAGGGACTGGTCTATCTACGTCTTGTATTGTTGGAAAGGGTTCGACTGTCAGGGGACTGACGGGGGAAGTGAAATTCTCTACTTCCCTTCCCCTTCCTAAAAATGAGTCGGCAGAAATCATCCTTTAATTTCTCTAAGCTAATTGATTGGTAAGTTTGATACTAATTGAAGTAATTAACATTATTTTTTTCTTAAAAATGCTGAATATTTAGCAAATGCAAAAATAAAAAAAGTGAATTATCACTTACCTAAAATAATGTTAATGTTGTTTGAAACAATTTTTATCGGAAATTAATAAATTCTATCCAAAAAATGTAGCGCAAATTTCATACGCAAAACTTTTGAAGAAATATCTTTAGCACAAGATAAGAAATTCTTTTTAACATTTGTCTTTATTATTGCTTTTAGTGAAAATATTTATTAGTAAGGCTAATTCAAAAGAAAACCATAACAATTATAAAAAAATTACTAAACACAGTTATTGTATTTTGAAACAGTTTCAGTCAAATTTAGATGAATACTAGATGTCGTAAATATTCTATTTGAAAAAGAAAAAATAAAGAAAGGAAGAAAGAAACTTCAAAGCTGGAATGCTCTAAACAATCTCCTTAAGATTAAGTAATCATTAAGTAAATAATTTTAATCTTTTTTTTTATAAGAGTGGTGATTGATTCTGCAAATTTAAAAGAAAAAAAAATGGTAATTTTTTGATACCTTCGACGCAATTATTGCAGTTGGAAACAATTCTATTCAGACTTAAAGGAATTTGAAACATTTTTTTTGTGTGCATTTGCGTAACTTTCTGAGACTAATTTAAAATCCCTTCCCCCAAATAGACTAAATATGTTATTCAGTAATCTTCTGCGTAGTTTCTATTTTGTCTTTCACGGTTAAAATTAGTATAACCGATAAATACTCCTTTGATATTTGCAATTACAAAATATTATCTGAAATATTCACGCACGTGATTTCAAAGGTTTTGAGGCCGTAGTAGTCCAGTTGTAAGGTATCGGCCTGGTTGCAAGAAGGGTTCCAAGCTAGAAACCTAATTCCATTACAGATCTGATCTTTTTGCGGGACTGGTGCATTTAAATCTGAATTATTGGATGGATTTTCTGTTGGTGAGCTGCAAAAAAATTGAGATTGCGGGGGGGTCAACTTATCCTCCTCCTCTGACGGGGGTCAAAATTATAAGGCCTGTCCCAGAATAGCTTTAATATTATTGTATCAAAAAAGGTCGTTATTATAATTAAATTAAGCTTACTTATTTCTAAATTTTAATAGAAATTATGCAGGCTTTTAAAAGAACAGATTGTTACTTTGAAGTCGAAATTCAAAGATATTTATTTATTTCAAAATCTTAAATGAACTGAAAGAATTTTTTAAAGAAATCCATTCAAGTTGAAATCCATTTTAATGTGTCCTTTGTTGGAGCGAACGATGCCAAACGACGAAGTAGCAATTGCGTTACTCAAAAAGTTTAAATATTATACAAATCATCCAAAGAGTTGCTAGATCATCTATTTTACTTGTTGGAGACAAACTCAGGGGATACATTAAAAAGGATTTTAAGAAATGTTTCATTTCAATTAACACAGAAGCTGTGATAATTTTAATTTAATGCTCATTATTAACAAAAAAAATTATTTTTCAAACATTTTCTTAGTTTGTATTTGTAAACGCATTCTCCAGGCAAAAGAGATCGCAATAAGCAAATACTTTTAAGAACTTATTCAATAAAAATAGAAGATCATTCAATTTTATATTTCCAATAGTTCGTTCAGTAATTCCAACTGCAAATGAACATCACTTAAAAAAAGTTATATAAACGGTATGAAAAACTATAAATATCGGAAAATTTCATTTAAGATATTTTAGCATTAATTTCGAGCAAGTTCAAATGCAATTAGATGAATTCTAAACATGCCAAAAGCCATAAAAAAAAAGAGAGGATTTAAGACATTGCTATTACAATTAATGTTTATCTCGAAATATATAAAATCTTTTTATAAACATAAAAATTTTAAGAGATTCGGACTTGTTACAAGACTAAAATTTTCAAAACATAAATAAAAAGTGCAAAAAAAAAAAAAAAAAAAAAAAAAAAAAAAAAAAAAAATTAAAATGTTTTGAAATTTCTTGGATATTATTTAGAAATTAAGCATTACATAAGAATTACGTATGCTGTAATACATAAAAAAAATACTGCAAATGGTGATTGATGTGGATTGTTTTTGAAATATTTTATAGCACAAAGGAATCTTCATTAAAAATGCAGAGAAATATGATTCGGCTACATGTGTTTTCTTGAAATGTTAAGCAAGTTTACTTTTTTCTGAAATGCGTCAAGGAATATACGTCAATAAGATATTTTAAATAACAACAAACTGAGATCATTTCTTTTGTCAGCAAATGAAGCAGAAATACTACACAAATATGTAGTTCCTTGATCAATGATCTACATATTTTTAAAATATATTATTTCGTATTTAACATTTTTCTGCTTCCACGTTTAGTGATAAAAGGTGATAAATTAATAACTGATGCATATTTCTTTATTTCAAAATTATTTCGAATGCAAAAAGTGAATATCGAAACATAAGTTGATCACGATATTTTTTAAGACAAAGTGAATTATTATTTATAAATTTAATAACATTTTTTCCATCTTATAAATTTAATAAATGTAGTACTTATTACCTAAATATTCTGTTGAATATTCTATACTGTTTAGTTTCAAAAGTTTATATGTATATATAATTTTGCTCCATAAAAAGTGCGTTTTTTCTCTTGGTATTTCGCTAAAAAATACTTTATAGAAGTCATATCAAGTTCAGTACAATGTCAAGGAAATTAAATCCTTTATTAGTATTAATGCTTTATAATCATTGAACTGTCATCTATATAGAATGTTTTAGAATACCTTTTTTATTCTCCCATTCGAACGATCCTTCGGTAAGGATATTTTAAAATCCTTGAATTCTCGAGTTTTCCTTTCAAAGAAGAGAAAAATTCCTTACCTATTCAAAAGTAGCAATGACAACCTATAATCTTTAGTGTTTGATACACAAAAGAGGACCCGTTTCTTAAAGGCGGTTCTGTTTCGACGATAGCCGCAGATTTAAGTGGATATCTTCGAAAGTTCTCAGATTTTTTTTTTTTTTTTTTTTTTTGTCCCTAAACCCACCTTGAAGAGAGCCTAACGAACAAAGAAGCGATACCCAAACAGACACACTTAAAGAAAGGGAGAAGGAATTTTGCTTCGAAAGCAGAAGCGAAACACCCCCTCCCCTTAGTTTCGTGAATTCACATTCGGGAAATCACGATAAAAAAAAAATGTCAAAATTTTCTGCGGATTCTTTTCCCTAAGAATGGGAAACAGAAACATCCAATGTTCCATTGTGAGGAGAGGGATAGGACGAATTCTAAACACCTGTGAAATGTAGGTTTCAAATGTCTGCTGAAGACAGCGACAATGTCTCTGCACATTTGTTTTATGCAATGAAAGATATTTTGAATTCTTTTTCCAGTTTCTCAAAAGGCAATGAATACTCTTTTTTAAACGTGCCAAAGAATAAATATGACTGATCATCTTTCATACCTCTGAATGTGCCTAAACATGAAATATTTCTCGATTATATAAATATTTGTTTGATAGGTCGGTAATAATTTATTTTCTGTTAATAAGTATTACATTTTACATTCATTCGGTTCATATGATGATGATGGCTATTATTTAAGAAGAGATTAGTTATTAATTTTTTGCCAGTTTATTGCTGTATTCATTAAGGAGGTTTGAGATAATAAATATTATTAAAGTTAGTATAAATTAAATAATATTACACTTATTTTTATTCCATTATATGTTTATGTAGTTTTGATTAAACTATTTGTAAGAAAATTTCTAACTAAAACAAAGTCGATAAGTACTATAATTAGGAATAATCTTTATGATTGAATACATGATAAGAATATCACCGGAAAAAAAATCCTTTAAAAAATATGAATTCAATAAATGTACTCACAGACAGACGGACATAATGCAACAAACTGTGCTTTTCTAACTGAGGGAGAGTGATAACGTGAAGATTCCTCAGAATATTCTGTCTGAACACTTGGAAGACTACAATACTTTCTCTATACATGATATATGAAAAAATAAATATTGCTAATAGCCATGAAATAAGATTTCAGAATATCCTTCCATATCCACTTTCCACTTTTGGGGAAATAATTCACGATACAACTGAAAATAGATTTTTTTTTAACACAAACATTTTCGGACACCTACAATTTTTTCTCTCCTTAAAAACTAAGCACAACAGTGCAATAACATATAAAAGCAAATAGTGTTCTCCGATACTGTTTGCTGCGTTTTCAATTTGTTTAAACTTTAGAGTTAATGGACTCATTGATTATAAGCAAATATTAAATAGAATCTTCATATTTTATATTATTTAAGTCATTTCTGTAAAAACTGTTAGGGAAATATATTTATTATGAAGCATTTCGTTAGGTTTTGCTGAATAACAAACGATGTATAACAGACGCTTGCGTATTTGGTCACACAAAAATTATTTTTGAATTTCAACAATATTAATCAATTTATTATGTCATATGCCTTTAATACTTCATAAACTATCATCTCCAAAAGGTCAAAGGAAACATTAATTTGAGCAGACATTGAGAAAATGTGATTTAATGGAGGAAAATATAATTTAATAAAGAAGGATAGGTTTGTTTTTTATTACAGAATCTGAGTTTTCAGGCTGAAAGATCATGTGTTCGAGGTGCAATGCCTCGGATGATCAGAAGTATTTGCAAGCTTAAAGTGCGGTCAATCCGCTGACCATAAAATAACTTGACGTTGGGAGCAGGGAAAATTTGGAGAGGCATTTACGGTCCAGGTCTCGTCACCGAACCGGGTTTCAAAAGGACGCTTTCCGTTCCAAAACATGCATCGACTTGCTTCAATTCAGAAATTATTTTCACTGAAGTTATCAATAAAGCTTTTAAAACTCGCAGTTATTACTACCGTATAAAGTGTATAATCTGTACATTAAATTTGATTTGCAATGGCATTTATGGCATTTCTCTCTGTTTTTGTATTTGCTTGGATTATAGAAAAGTTAAAACATTACATAGTAAACAACCCTCGCAAGTTTCTCTTCTTGACGACTTTCCTTATATAGGTAATAAAGCTTCATTAACTTAAATTTTAGATCATATTCTAAAATTCGTACTTTCAGTTTGGTATACTTTTGTGTTATTGTGACTGCACATTCATATTACCCAATCGGCAATGGATAATCAGCCTGTTGTGAGTCTACTTCATTTAGATGCAATTCTAAAATATAGCTAGTTACGTATATGGAATTTGACATAAGCCTTTATGCATAGAATTGCAGATTCGCAAATAATTTTGAGCCTAATTCCGAGAAATACTGATTTTCGATTTTTTTATTCTACGGGTTTATGTGAACGGAATAACACAAATGAATAAGAAGTTGAAATGGTAAATTTTAGAATACGATCCAAATTGTGGGTACATTTTCCGAATATATTTATAAACTTTAAACATGGCTTAAAATTGTAGGTCCATGATAAATTTTGCTCGGAATCAATCAAATTTTAGACTCTATGCTTATGTATATATATGAACTTAGTAATTTAAAATACTTACAAATAAGACCAATGAAATTGTTAAGTGAATTTGCCATCAAAAGCGTACATCCATGTTAAAATTTCATTCAAATCAATAGAAATATACCGGAGAATCGCATTCGGTTCTTTTCTCTATGCTACTAAGCAAAATACTAAGCGCACATATTTAGCATATTAAATAGAAAGACAGAAGGAGAATACTTTCTGCTGGTTTTATATAGAGTTACTAAAGTCTATAAATTGCTGCTAAAAATGAAATTTATAAAAATCGTTACGAGTACTCTGGGCTTACTTATTAATACGCACACTTAAAATGCACACTCAAGTGAGTAGAGTGTATGAGTGTACTCAAGTGAGTAGAGTGTATGAGTGTACTCAAGTGATTAGAGTGTATGAGTGTACTCAAGTGAGTAGAGTGTATGAATGTATTCAAGTGAGTAGAGTGTATGAGTACTCAAGTGAGTAGAATGTATGAGTATACTCAAGAGAGTAAAGTGTATGAGTGTATTCAAGTGAGTAGAGTAGTTCCTGTACTCAAATGAGTAGAGTAGTGCAACATGTTTATTATTCAACTCAGAACCGACATCAGAAGAAAATAGTTCTATGTACACTAAGCAACAAAAGTGTACGAACTGTTTAATTAGATGATACTTACTAATCTCGATACTTTTAGCATATTTATTTACAGAAAATGGAGTTGCTGAGATGTATAATTTTTTTTAGGGAACTCAACAAGTTGGGAATTGAAATGGTACAAACAAGCGTTTCGAAGCTTAACAAAATCTCTTTCGTGAAATATTTGAAAAGGGCAATTTTATTATCTTAACCGTTGTGATGTGTTTCATCATTTACAGTTAGTACATTCATGAATAAGATAAGAGCCAATTATAGTGAACATGTGTCTGGTAAATGCATATGTTCGCCAAATTGTACATTCATGAATAAGATAAGAGCCAATTATGGTGACCATGTGTCTGGCAAATGTATATGGTCGTCAAATTGTGTTATTGAAAATTTAATTTGGGAGTAATGTTATCTTGTCTCAAATTTCAATACTAGAGGTAATTGGTTAGAAAATGTGTGTACTCTTTGTACTTTAAAATTCTAGCGAGAATGTTATTGTATCAGAACGCTTCGCGTCACGACATGAATAATATTTATTCGGGGCTACAAGAAAGCCGCACAGCTGGATTCAACTTAAGATTTTCTTTGATAATATAACTTGATTACTTTCTCACGAGAAGCCATAACTTTTCAACATTCATGGATTTTAAATTTGTTTTCACTGACAGAGTCTTCGAAATGGCGGGATTGTCTCTGTCCTTGTTTAAAGCAAATTTTAGAATTTCAGATTATTAAAATAATTTTTCACATTCTATGCACGAATATGTATAGATCGCAAACTGAAAAAATAAAAAAAATCACTAAGCTAACATTTATCCAGGTTTTATACACAAACACAGCAGAAAATTTTTGGAGTTAATTTCTTCCGAAAGTATGTTAAATGGAATATAAATTTTATATTCAGTTTTCAAACTAACTCTGCAAATTGGTATCAAATTACTTAGAAAAGGCAAATTAATATTTGATTGGCAATGTTAATATGAGACTAAGAACTGAAAAATTCAATGACATAAATTGATAAAAATCGTATACCGATTTATATGAGTTTTGCGTGACTTCTTATGTATGGCAAATCAGTAATTAAATGTACAGGACTTATATGAACGAATTTTATTAAATAACTTTATAAAACTTGAAAATCTGCTTAGTTTTGAACTAATAATTGGATTGAAGGAAAGGGACCCAAAATATATGTATTTTCTTTCAATGCTTACGAAGTAAACCTAAACCACAGCATATTTTCTGTCATTTTTTTACAATATTTTTCTAGAATATTTGGCTATTACGTGAAGAAAGTTTGAAAATTACTATATTAGGTTTATAGTTGCAGAAAATTCGATTGTCCTTTAATATTTAATAAACATATTTAAATAGTTTCCTTATACAGGAAAAATATTTTCTGCCATTTGTCAAAAACTGTTTGATATTTCAGTATCATTTTAACTGCTCGCTGTACGAGTTACATCCCCCAATATTTCTCCGTTTAGGAGACTAAATGCATTCATTACAGAAAGCCCAAACAAATATCTCATTAAATATTTCACTAAAATCTGCTTGTTTTAAAGTGCTTTATACACTAATCATGTCAACAATTTGCCTTAGAATTTACAAAATCATCTGAATGGATAAGTAGAAAAAATATACTCCGAGATTTATGAAGCTGAATTCATTCATATAAGAAAAAGCGGCATTAAAACGAACGAGCAAGTTTTATAATGCAGCTATTGAGAACGCTTCTTTATTTTAACTATGTGTGGAAGTAATAAGAGTTTCATTAATAATTAGTGTATAAACAACAACAAATATTAATCTTAAACCTAAATTAATCATCGTAAAAAAATAAGAATATTTAAAAAATAAAAACTCAATATAAAACAATAGAAACGTGTACATAAACAAACAAAAATAAAAAACGATAGCGTTTATTAAACGTATGCCACTTGTAAAATGATTTTCCAATATCTTTCCAAAGATTTTTTTTTTTTTTTTTTAGTTTTAAATAGTTTATATGAATAAAAATTAAATCACCAGAGAGAAAATAATGGGAGTGGTGAATATCACAATATGGTTAAAGAATTCAAGGATGTGTTTCTTCCAGATTGATTTGCGATTACAATACTATTTCATCTCTTAACTCAAGAAAGTTCTTCAAATAATCTAATCTTGAATAATGGAATGAAAAAAAAAACATTTAATTTTGGATCATTTGATTGAACAGAAAAAAAAATCAAATTTTTTTCTCTTCAAACCCACATTTAGTGAGTTATCGCTTGAAAATTTCTTGCTTGTTTTAACATATTAATCAAGTAAAATTTTAAAAAGTTGAAAAATCCTTAAAAGATACCTGAAATTTCATAATTTCAAACTTACTTTTTGATATGAAGTAAGGGAAGTATAAAATCTGTAAATGAGATGCTAGATGAAAAGGTTTTTCAAATTTTTGATTTCATTAAAAAGGGAAAAAAAGGAATGCGATCATTTTTGGCATGGAAAAGTATACAAGTGTCGTAAAAGCTATTAAATATTACAAAACGTCTCAGTAAACTTTCATACTTACAAGCACTGCGCTCCTGAAACGTATTTTTAAATCTACTGTAAAACATGCATAATATTTTTTTTTAATTTTAATTCCACAAGTTAATAATATTTTTTAATATTGGAATCTAAAATTATTATCTGAAAAAAGTATTTTTAATTTATAGATCAATCAAACGGGGGCGCTTCCTTAAAATTTTGAGAACTAGTAATTTTTTTATCATTTTAAAATAATTAAAAAAGATTTTTTTTTAATCTCATCAACATAATTGTCTTGATAATTTTTCTTAAATTCTGTCAAATTTATAAACATATTCAGTGAATAACGGATTTCACTGAATTCAAACCACTTTCATTGTTTCGTCATATTTTGAATGCATCAATGATTTCCCCCATTGTTTTAATCCATGAAAGAATATTTTTGAATAACTTTCCTGTAATTTAAAATCCTGTAAAATTAATTCCTGTAAAAAAAAAAAAAATGAAAGTACTACCCCACAATATCTGAAGATAGGTAAAATATTATTTGCATTTTTAAAAGAACTATCACTTTATGAGACTTGACTCGTTTAGAATCGTTCATATGAAGAATTAAAAGAACAATAACACGGTATTGATGTCTGATACAATTTTTTTGCATAAGAATATTCTTGAAAAAAATCAGGAACATCAAATTATGCATGTGAAATGTAATTGGTTGTAATCACTGAAAATATTTCCGACAAATCCACTAGTTGGTCGTCAAATATAACTAATGATTTAATCAACAAATTTAAATTTTAATATTTAGTTCCATTTTTAATGTATATGTATTGAAGTGAAAAACTCACCACATATTACTGTTAAATGAATAAACATCAGCTGATACCATCATATTTACAGCAATCAAAATTATTTAAATTTCAATCATGCGATTTTCCTTTATAGATAGTTATCCGTTGGCCCATGAAATAGATATAAATTTCGAATTACCATATTTAGATGTAGACATTTTTTTAAATGAAAGAATAGGATTTGAACCGATTGTTAAACCGGAGTAAAATTATTTAAAAAAATGCTTTTCTGAAGGTGTATAGTGCTAGGTTTATTATTTGCCTATGTTGAACTGATCGCAAATTACTGAAATAGTTGAAAGCCATACAAATAAAACGGCATTATTCAATTTCTCAGGAGAAATTTTAAATGAAAAAAAAAAAACTTAAAATATTGTAATCTTACCATGGAAATGCCGGATTGAACAAAATGAGAAAAATATGAAGGAATTGTCTAGAGAAATGTCAATTTAAATAAAGAATAATTAGGAGAAATGAACATGAGAATAATTAACCATTTAATATGGGCAGTACAAATGAAATCAGCATTCCGCTGAACTGATGATCACGATATCGATGTTTATCGATTCACGATATCGATGAGAAAAATCGTAAAACAACAATGAATCGCACACCACAGGTAAAGTCAAAAGGAAAAAAGAAAATGGTTTGCTTCGAAACATCTATGGTTTGTGCAAGTAGTACAGAATTGTCCAATCTACGAGAGGAGTGATGCAGAATGATAGTAAAAGGAGTAGCCACTAAAAGCATGAATATCGATGTTCTTATCAGAACTCATATTGAATAGCTACAGGTTTACAATAGAAAATGATAAATCATGTTCGTATTCAGAAATTAAAATTGCGTGTGAATGACAGCTAAAAGGAAAGGGATGGAGTAGCACGCTTTCTACTACAACTACAATTTGGGAGGTTTCTCTTTTCGGTTGAAAAATGTAACGATAAATCAGTAAAATGGGACCAAAAGACAGAAACGCTGTCAAAAGATTCGGACAGTTGGTCGCTTCTATCTTCAATTGAAACAGATGACCGTGTCTATCTTGTAGAGTTGAAGCATAAATCGTGAGGAAATTTTAGAGGTGGGGGACTATTTTTGTTAGATTGCTCTAGAAGAATGGAACCATGGTGAAGGAAATTCCAAAGAGGGATTCAGGTGGAACTACCGACAATACAAAGGGATTCTTCGCCTGCGTTATATGGAAAGTACTTGGAGAGACGTACTTCCCGTTTAGAAGATGCTTTTAAAATAGGTTTGTGCTATCCCGCGTTTCTAAGAATTTATCACACAGATGGGAGTATTTCAAACTACGGACCTTGTAATTTTTGCACTTGTAGTGTTCCTAATATTTTCTAAAAATAAAATCTGATTGATTGCAAAGAAATCTGCCAGGTATGACAACATGAAGTACAGCGAAAACCGAAACGGTTTCGAGGCATTTTAAACTTATAACAAAACACGACTTGAAGGTAGCAATTATAAAAGTAATAGTTGCGCATTCAAAGAAGGCTACAGTTTAAAAACTTATATTATAATTGTTAATTTTATAAGAACACACTTACATTCGTTGATTTGAATTTTAACTTTTTGTTTTTCTCAAGTGATTACGCAATGAAGTATTTAGGGGGTTTAGAGGCATACTTGCGTAACCTAACATGGATTTACTACATTGAGTTTGGAAAGAAAAAAAATATATTTTTAAAATATGGTTGCTTAATGCGAGATAATGAATAACGGCTTTTTTTTAAGTCTTCTTCATTAGAAGGAGAAAATAACGGATAAGAATTGAAATATTTAGAACTTACTTCTTTATTTTATTGAGTTTGGTCAAAGCTGCTCAATGGCTCCATTAAAAAATAAACACATGAATCGTTCTCCCCCCCTTTACCATTCTATGGTATCAACTATGAAATATTTTGCATTTCGTAATAGAGAAAACTGTGAATCCATTTTCGCCGCCATGCGTTTGATGAATCTAGATTATATTTTGATACAGACAAATAATTTTAAATGTGGAAACCAAAAACAATTTTATTCAAAATAATTGCATATTGCAATAAATTCCACATAGATAGACATACCTTCAAATTCTTTCAGAAACAAACTTCGTTTCAAAATGGATCTAAATCAAAACAGATTTTTATACAAAGGCATACACAGATAATGAACTTAATCCATTTAGCTTTTGAAAGTTAGCATAATTCTATTCACAAGTACAAGAAAGAACAGATTTCTACAAATCAAATTCCATCCCAAATGTGTTAGAAATTAGAAACATGTGTATAATTACAGTATGCATAATTTGATTTGTTTAAATAGCTCGATTTTTGTAATATATAGTTTTCAGATTAACATCAATTCAAAAACTTTGTTTTCAATGCGAAAAAGATTTATATTATTTAATATAGAACTTTGTAGCAGTTGCATTACTCTATCTTCTTTTTTGCATAACAAATGATGATATCTGATTAGGTACGCATCCCATAGTGCATTGCGATTGTAAATAATGAGATGATTTGCTGCTCAGTTAAAATGCGCGCGTGTGAATGTCTAGTCTAATTTTCATGTTTTGTGTGAAATGTGACTATTAAAGAAATGTTGCCTGAAAACATGGGTCATCTTTTTTCCCACTGCATGGCTAATAATGATCTTCATTCCACCAAATCTTATATTATATAACATAATTTTCTAATGAGATAACTCTTTAATGAATGCAATAAATGTAACATGTATATCTAGTTAATGAAAAGGCAAAAAAAAAAAAAAATAGTATATACTTTCTGATTGTTAAATCATTTGAAACAGATAGCAGTTAGCAAATACTTTTAAGAACTTATTTAATGAAAATAGAAGATCACTCAATTTTATATTTCAAACAGTTAGTTCAATAATTCCAACTGTAAAGAAAACATCACCTAAAATTTATTTAAAAGGTGTGAAAAATTATAAGTTTCGGAAATTTTCAATTAATATATTCCAGCTATAATTTCGAGCACGTACAACTGCAATCGGATGAATTTAAAACGTGCCAAAAGCCAATAAAGAAAGAGAAGATTCTAAAACACCGCTATTATATTTAATGTTTATATCAAAATATATAAAACATTTTTATAAACAAAAAAAATTAAGAGATTCGGTCTTGCACTATTTTTTTTTCCTTCTTCTTCTCACGATTCTACTTAAGACAAAAATTTTGTAAGCATGAATAAAAAGTGTAAAACAAAAAAACAAAAAAACCAAAAAAACAGGAAAATGTTTTGAAATTTTCTGGATATTATTTAGAAAAGGGGCATAACAAAAGAAATACATATGTGATCATACAAAGAAAAATAAATTTACGGCGAGTGATGTTTGATATGGATTTGTTTTGAAATACTTTATAGCACAAAAAAATCTTTATGAAAAATGCGGAGAAAAAGTTTCTGCTACGTATGCTATCTTGAAATGTTAAGAAAGTTTACATATTTCCGAAATTTTCTGCAAAGGAATATACTTCTACAAAAAAAAAATTAATTATAAATAAACTGATTTCATTGATTTTGACAGTAAATGAAGCAGAAATACTGCATAAATATGTATTTCCTTAATCAATGATATACATATATTTAAAATATATTATTTCGCATTCAATATTTTTCTGGGCATATATTTGATGATAAAAAATTTATAAATTAATAACTGGTACATATTTCTTTACGGCAAATTTATTCTACATTCAGAAAGGATATATCGAAACATGATTTAATCACATTTTTTTAAGAAAGAGACACTTATTATTAATATTAATTAATAACATATTTTTTATCTTACAAATGTAATATATATATATATATATATATATATATATATATATATATATATATATATTATTTCACTCTATAAAAAATGAGTTTTGTCTCTTGGTATTTGGAGAACGAATATATTCTAGACGTCATATCAATTCCAGTACAATATTAATTAAATTAAATCATTTATTTTTAGTATTTTAATGCTTTATAATCCTTGAATTATGACATATTCAAATGGTTTGAGAGTACCTATTTTTATTTCCCATTCGAACGATCATTTGAAAAGGGTAATTTAGAATGAACCCTGGAATTCTCGAGTTTCCTTTTCAAAGATAAGAAAAATTTCTATTTAAAAGTAGCAGTGAAAAGCTTACAATCTTCTGTGTTTGGTACACAAAAGAGGACCCATTTCTTAAGGGAGGTTCTGCTTTGATGATTGATGTGTAACTTAGACATCCTTTGGCAGAAAAATTTTTTTGTTCCCAAATGCAGACGGGTGAGCTTTCTGTAACGAACAAAGACACGGATAGATAAAAAGGCACATTTAAAGAAATGTTGAAGAAATTTTCTTTCGGTAGCCAACGGAAATAGCACCCCCCCCTTTAGTTTCGTGAAAAGGCATTGGGATGTTTACTGTATTGGTAGAATTTATTACAATAGCCACTTTCAAGATTCTTGACTCCCTTCCTTACCTCCTTCCCGCAGTAGAAATTCATTTGTAACCAACGGATCTTTTTCGCTGAATAGGCAAACGGTATAGCTCAGTATTCCATAGTAAAGACAGAGATAGTTGGAATCTGTACACCTGAGACAGAAACATAGATTCACAATAATACTTCTAGCATTTCTCGTTCTTGAAATGCAAAATATCTGGACTACGTAATGTTGTGTTTTTCAAATTTTGACACTGAAATCTAACTTTTTTAAATGTGCGAAAACGTGAATAAGATTAATCAAATCCTGTGGTATCTAAAATGAAACTGGCTAGTCCAAAAATGAAATCTATTGCGACTATTTGAGGATTTGTTATGTCAATGATTTTGTCCGTTTAAAATGATACACTATGCAGTGGTTTGGTTATTAAAATGCTGGATATTATTTAAAAAAAAAAAACATATCTCATCTTTATTGATTGGAGTGATTAGTAATTAATCTTTTGGCGATTCTTCAAATTGTGGTTTCCGTTTTACTTCTAAAAGTTCGAAACAATTAGTTTTACTAAAATAACCATAATTTTAATTTTATTTACACTTTTCCAATATAATAAATATTTACATCTTTTTAGTCAAATTGTTCGTAAAGGATATTTATTAATAAAACATAGACGAAAAATACAATGATTTGGAATAATATTTTTAGCTGAATCTACGAAAATTAAAACACAAAAACCAACACATTTTTAAAAAAATCTATGAAGGTATATCCAAAGAATAAATGTGAGAGCAGAGCAATAACAGCCTCCGTACATTGATTCCAACTTTATTATTATTATTATTTTCACTTTAAATAAGTACAGAAAAACGGAACTTGTTCATATTTAAAATGTGATTTTCTGAGCCTGAGAATTTTAGAATTTCTTCTTCTGAGATGTACAATTGTAAGAAACCTAAGAGAGTGTCTTTTCTAAAACTGTCTCATAAACTCTTTAATAAAGATGTTATCCCTATCTCTCCGTATAAAATTGTAGACCTTGAAGTATTTCGTGAATATTCTACCTTGCATTGACGAACAATAGTTCCGAAATAATGATCTTTCAGGTGAATAAAGCATTTTTACTGAGTTTAAAACCCCGAGAGCTGTTTTCCTTCGATGAATCCTTATTGTGTCATTAATATTACCCAACAATAATATTTGTATTTAGACGACTGTTTTCCAACCATTGGAAACTAAAATTTGACACAGAATCACAATTATAATCCCAAACACAGGCTGCGGTGGCCTGGTGGTGAGGTCTCGGCGTCTGAGCCGTAGGGTTTCAGGTTCGAGACCCAATTCCACCGTCGTGTAAGGAGGTCTGTTGCACGTAAAATCCGTCATGCCAAACGTCCGCCCTCTGGTGTGGCGTGGAGAGGTGGGGTGCCAGCTCAGGTGTCGTCCTCGTCATCTGACCGCGGTTCAAAACTACGAGGTCCGTCCCAAAATAGCCCTAGCGTTGCTTTACAACAGGACGTTAATATAACTGAACTAAACTCATAGTCACAAACATCACTTACCAGCTTTTATATATTTAAATTATTATATTTTAAACTTTCGCATTTAAACGATTGTGAAAGTACAAAACCATAGAAAGACAATCCCTTATATAAGTTTGATAAGTATTTAACACTTACATTTTCGATCTGAGTACAAACGTTTATCCATCTAGCTCTTTTTATTTTGTAATTATTGTGTTTATTTAATTTATACAGCTGAAATGACTAACAAAATTAAATGAATTTCACTTAATCTTTGACAGAAATCTACGAGTTTTAAGTAAAGGCCATGTACGGAATTTCATTCTTTTATATCAAAACATTTTTGAGTTACAGTGTTCACAGAAAGACGAACAGAAAACTAAAAATGTGTTTTTTTACGATTTCAAGAAGGTCTGAGAGTGGAGATTCCTTAGAATCTTGATTTGAATTCTTTGCAGGATATAATATTTGAAAAGTAAATGCTGCAAAGTCATGAAATATGGTTTCAAAATATTCTTCATTTCTCATTTTCCCTGTCTGTGAAATGAATCATGATACAACTGAACATTTTGAAAGGACGAGTCATTTTTTGTTAGGACCATTGTCTTTTAGATTCTAAGACAAGAATTATTGGGCATCAATAAATATGATGCACAACTTTACAGCAGCATACAGAAGCAATCTGTTCCATCTCAAAATGTATGCCATGTTTTCAATTTGTATTTAACTGTGCATTAAAGCAGTCGAAAAATATTGCAGCTGATCATTATATTTCAAAATCTTTAATATGTATAGGCAAGGATCTTTTAAGAATATTTACTTAATATTAATATTTCAATGAATATTATCCAGTAACCAATTGTAAAAAAAGAAACTTTTGCATAAATGGTTACACAAAATTATATTAACAATATCAATACAAAGTATCATATCACTGTAATTTCACGTGATCTGTCGCTACTGAAAAATGGATAGAAAGATTACTACAGCAAACTCCCTATTTTATAAAGCGCAAAAATGTTTTAATGAAGCATATCTTAATTTTCCGAGGGGCTGTCTTTTAACAGAATTTTAGTTTGGAGACTGAAAAGTCACGGCTCCGATGCATAATGCCAAGGAAAATATGAGTAAAACCTAACGCGCGATCAATCCGTAAAGACCTGCCGAAAGAGCGCCGGTTAAGTTTGGGGAGGTATTACCGGTTCAGGTCTCGTCACCGAGCTGCGTTTCAAACGCACGCTTTCCGTTCCAAAATAGGGATCGAATCGATACAAAGCAGAATCTTTTAAACTATATTAATCTTTGCTTAAGCTTTTAAAATTCGCAAATACTAATATTGTATCAAATGTACACTTTGTACGGCAGAAATTTAATTTCATTTTAAAGAATTCAAATTTAGTTTGGTTGCAAATTCTTCATATGGGTAAAGGATAGCTTCTTTTCTGAAATTTATCCATATATTCAGATTGATTGATTTGCTCAGTTCTTAAAATACGTAAAAAAAAAAAAATACCTATGTATTAATTTAAAAAAATAATGAATTTTTTTTAAAACAACCTATACAATTTTCCCTTTTTAGGTGTCTCGTATATATAATTAATGCATCGTCAACACTTTTGTTTCTCATTATAAGAATTTTTCTTCTCTGTGCATGATAGCGAAATATAGAGAGTAAGCGACCGAATTTCAAAAAAGTTTTTTAAACAAATCCTTGAACAAAAGAGCATCTAGCTCTTCTATTTATTCCACCAAAAATTTTGCTAATTTTGGCATTTCACAGCATAATGAATAAAAGAGTATTCCTTTTAGACACATTCTTTCCCCATGCAGAGAAATATGATTTTCGATACAAATCTGTACTTTTAGTTAAAAGACAATGCATTAAATTTCCTTCAAGTTTTTTAGGGTTCGCGTTATAGTGAATATATATATACCGAAAGAAGTGTCATTTGATTGACGGATTTTCACCAAATAATTTCATGCAAAAATATATTTCTGTTAACATGGAATTTTATATTCGGTTTTCAAAGCAAATGAATATTTTTGTTGACAATATTATTGTCTGTCCAAGAACTGAAAAATGTAATTACCTAAATGGATGAAAGTTGATATATGATTTTATATGAATTTTGCATGTGATTTCTTATTTATGAAAATTCGGTAATTTAACAGACTTATATGAATGAGTTTTAGTATATTTTCTTACCTAAACTGAATATCTGCTCATTTTTGAGCAATAATTGGATTCAAGGACAAGGGCACACATTTTTTTAACTTTCTCTGCACACAGTTTATGCAAACATGCTTGATGATAGTTGTCTACGATTTCTCGTTATTACAAGTACCGGAATTTGAAAATCACTAGCTTTGAGTTATGGCACAGTAAATTAAATCATTATTTAATATTTAATTAATATATTTAAATATCTTCCTTTTACATGAGGAACATTTATGGGCTTGTTTGTCAAAAATTTTTGATATTTCAGTATAATTTTAGCTGCTTGCAGTACGAGTTATCTTAGCTTAGATTTCTGCTTTCAGAATATCGAAACAATTAAGTATTTTACTGAAATATGATCATTTATAAACATTCACCATAGAAGAGAAAGAAACTAGATAGATTAAAACGAAATTATATCTCATTTTATGAAGCTAAAGTCAGTGATACTATTAAAAAGAACGCGCAGATTATGCAGTTAACGAAATTATTTCTTTGCCTTAACTAAGCGGGAAGGTAAGTTATAATTATACTCATCCACCACTAGTGCATAAAAAACAGTACATATTAATCTTGTGCTTAAATTCGTCTTAGTTAAAAGATACAGATATTTAAAATAATAAAAACTAAATATAAAAAGACAGAAAGGAATACATATATTCATGAAGAAATAAAAATAATGGTGCTTATTCAGTGAATGTCTCTTCAGACATGTTTTTGCAATGTCTTATAAAAAAAATTAAACTTTAAATGGTTTCCAATAATAAAATTACTGGAGAGAAAATTATCGGAATATTGAATACCAAAACCCGGTTAAAGATTTCAAGGATAGGTTTGAAGAGAAAAAATTTTGAAATCTTTTCTCTTCTAAGCCACATTTAGAGAATTATTTTTGCTTCAATTAATGCGTTGATCAAATAGAATTTTAGAAAGTTTAATATTATCTGCAAAACATATGATATTCTATAATTTATAATTTAATTTTATAATATAAATTCAGTGCCGCATAAAATCTAGAAATGAGAAGCACAATTTGCTTGGAAAGATTTGGAGATTTTTCAGTTTATTATTTCATAGCAAAAAAAAAAAAAAAAAAAAAAAAACGACTATTTTTAACCAAGCAAATTGTAGCAAAAAAAAAAAAACTCTTAAGCATTAACGAAACCTGTTGCTAAATTTTCGAAGTTACAAGTTCAAAAATACTTTTTAAATTTTCCATAAAATGTAAAATTTGTCACATAAAAAATTCTCAAATTTCAAATCTACATTTTAATAGCAATCTAATATATTGGAATTAGGGATTGCAATACCGGTATACCGGGATACCGAATACCGGTATTTTAAGCCATTTGTACAATTTTGTAATACCGGTATACCGGGATACCGAATACCGGTATTTTAAGCCATTTGTACAATTTTGTAATACCGGTATTCACAAGTTTAAATACCGGTTTTTCGGTATTTGCTGGAAATTTTTAAAATTGTCTCCATTATATGTTCAGGTATAGCGAACATAGCAAAATAGTATACGTTTTTGTTTTTATGTTTCCCTAACGGGAGAAATTAATTAGCTAATTAATTGCTTAAATCTAAATTAGCGAAACATGATTAACCCTGAAAGAAAATATTGTATCCATAACGACTGGTGGAGCAACAATTATGAAAAAAGTTGGAAAGTTGATTGGTGCAAATCAGCAGTTGTGATATGCACATGGAATTCAATTAGGAGTAATTAGGAGTATTATACCAACCAAATAAAGAACATCCAAATACTGTGGATATAGAAACTTCGGATTCAGATTTTGAAAAGAGAGTGAGAGTGATATTGACACTGAAGACTATGACAATGTAATTGTTGAAGAAGGTATTTCCAATGAGGATGAAATATTAACCTATCAAGAATTGCTTCCTATAATTTATAAAGTTCGAAAAATTGTTAAGATATTTAAACGTTCCCCTATAAAAAGGATATATTACTTAAATATATACTAACTGAAAATAAAACAGAATATATGTTAATATTAGATTCTAAAACACGTTGGAACAGTTTACGTCTAATGATGGAACGGTTTTTGAAACTGAGAAATCCAATCCAAAAAGCAATAATCGATTTAAACCTGTAAATTAATTTTTCAAATAGTGAATCCGATTTAATATCCAGAACTGTATGAGCTCTACTTCCAATAAAACTGACTATTGAGGCATTATGTGGGAGAGATTCTAATTTATTAACAGCTAATGAATGCAACAATAAATTTCATGTTGCAGTCACTGAAAGAACAGCACACATCACTATCTGAAGAATTATATATTACATTGAAAAATCGCACAGAAGAAAGGCATACCGAAATAGAAAATGTCTTATGGTATTTACATAATTATAGTGATTTTAAAAATGAAAATGAAGAAAAGAACCAATTCAAATCTGATTAAGTTTAAATTAAATTTTCTTAACATTTTTTAACCCACAAACCTATCCACATTCAGAAGAATTCGGTTCAATTATCGAAGATTATGATGATACTAATGTCTATAATGAAAAGGAATTGTCTCTTCAACAAAAATTAGAATTAGCGATAAATAAAATAAGTTATAAGTTAAGAATAAAATAAGTTATAAGTTTATAAGTTACAAATTATTTTTTTTTGAAATTTACACTCTCTAACATAACTGCCAGAAAAAAACAAAGAAAAAACAAAGAAACACCTGTGTTTTCATTCTTTTTCTAAAATTTCTAATACCGGTATTAAAACCGGTATCCCGGTATTAAGTTTTCAAAAATACCGAATACCGGTATTGAAATTTTGGTCCGGTATTGCAATCCCTAATTGGAATTTAAACAATTAAAACAAGTATTTACTACAATTAAAACAAGTATTTTTTCATCTATGGATTAATGAAATGGTGATGATAGAATGAAATTTCTAGCGTCTCCACAGATAACTAAACTTTCACCATTTTAAAATTTTAAAAAAGTTGCATTTTTAAAGAATAAACATAATTGAGATGATAAATTTTCTTGAAGGACTACAATTTTTGTAAAATATTTGTTTGCATAATATGCATTGATAGATTTCACTGAATCCAGACGGTTTTCGTTGTTTCGTCAAATATTTAATCCATCAGCGATTTCTTCTATTTTTTCAATCTGAGGAAGAATTTTCCTGCTTACTGCCCATGCAGTTTGCATTAAGAATGAGAAATTGAGCCTATTGTGCCACGAAAATCAGAAGGTAGATGAACAACCAATTACATTTTTAAAAAATACTATCGTTTCATGGGGCTGGACTCTTTTAGGATCGTTTATATACAGAAAGAAGATGCAGGCTAATTGAAGTTATACGGTTTTGACTCTGTCGCATTTTGGCTCATAAATATATTTTCTTTGAGAAATGAAGAGTATTAAATTATTCTTATGAAATTATATTGATATTAAACACAGAAAATACTTTTGGAAAATGAGTTGGTCTCCAAAGGCGGCTAATTATTTAATCTAGAAATTAATATTTTATTTTTAGTTCTATTTTTAATATATATATATATATATTGACTTAAAAATAACACCCTATTACTTTTAAATGAATAAGTAATAGTACTTTTAAAGTTGGAGTAATCTATGGTATTTATTGAAATTTCGAATTATACTTATTTTTTCCTATAGACCGCATCATGTAGTTCTTTGAAATAGGCATAAACGGCAAAAGGCTATTTTCAGTTGCGGAAATTGTTTTAAAAAAAATATCCATAATTTAGATATAAATTTCTGTTAAAACCAGATAGAAATGTTTAACAAACGCTTATATTTCTGAAGTTATAAAGCACAAGGTTTATTGTTTGACGATGATGAGCTTAGCACAACATACAGAAATTGATGAAAGACATAAAAATAAAACGTTATTATTAAGTTTGTCAATAAAAATGAAAAACTAAAAAAAAAAAAATCTTTAAATGTTTTAATCTTTTAACGAAAATATCGGATCGAACATAATGAAAAAGGAATTGTCTGGAGAAATGTCAATTTAAATAAAAAAATAATTATGAGAAATGAACATGAGAATAATTGATCAGTGGATATGGCCGGTACAAATGTAATCCAACTAAAAATTCCTGGATTGGAATGACGTATAACTGTATCAATAAGATAGATGGTAGCTGTCTCAGTGCAACGATCAATAACCCGTTCATACCACAGGTAAAGTAAAAAAAAAAAAAGCAAGAAAATTGGTAATTTCGAAAAATTTATGATTTTTGGCAAACAGAAACAGATTTTGTCAACAGATTTTGGTTACAGAACTCTTCAATCTAGAGGAGAGTAGATATTAAATAATGACCTTAAAAGGAGTAGCCAAAGAACTCATGAATATCAATGTTCTTTTTAGAACTTATATTGAAAAGACAGCGGCCTGCTGCTCGTTTAAACATTGAAAATGATAAATCATGTTCTCATACAAGAAATCGATATAACGTTGAATGACAGTTAAAAGAAAAAGAACGGAGTCAGATGCTTTCCACCAAGCAGCTTGGGTGGTTTCCTTTTACAACTGAAGAATGCAAATCTGGGCTTGGGTCAGTAACAGGGGACCGAAACACAGGAAAGATGTTAAAATTTAGAATGAAACAGGTGGACATCTATTTTCCATTGAATCCATGACAGCAGTGGGGGTATTTTGAAGCATAAATCAAGTGAGAGGAAATGGAAGGGGGACGATATCACCCTTAGAATTTTCGAGAATAACGTTTAGAATCTTCATTTTGCTACCGCTTCTCATCATGGAAAACATCGCGTCCCTCATATAAACATAAATTCTTAAGCAACAATTTCAGAAAAATTATTTGTGAGGGGCAAATTGAATAAAATATAATAAAATTTAGAAATTTTTTTCGATGAAAAATAATTAAAATCGTAGAAAGAACCAGAAATTAATGCTAATTGTACAACACTTAATTAAAATAACTTCAAATGTAGAGACTTCAGAATTGGTGTAAAGGCACATTGGAATAAGGAAATAATTAGTATAAAGTTATTATAGTTTTTTATTGAGGAAAAACGAATTCATTTGAGTTCGTTAATGAAATTTAAAAACATTATCTTGTAAAAAACGATCCTCTCTGCATCTAAAATTAGCATTCTTACTATACCAATTTAACTGATTAATAATTTTCGTCCATTATTAAAAAAAATCAAATATTTTTGTAGTATTAACGCAATTTTGTTAATTGTATCAATGGTGGAAATTTCTAATTGAAAAAAAAAATATGCTTTCATAAATTCCTTAGCTTGCATTATAGTACTGAAAATCATATTTTGCAATTTTTGTGCTAACTTATGACTTAACAATCATTTGCAAATCTAAGAAAAGTAAAAAATAAATAATAAAAAAACTATAAAACATTTTTATTTCTGAAAAATGGAGATAAATTATTTATTTCTGTTATTTACTTGAAAAACCTGAACGTCAAGAAGAAGTCAAGCGTACATAAGAATTTATTAATTTTAAATCATCAAGCGGAAAGAAATTATTAATTTTAAATGATTTATTAATCAGTCAAAGATAAAGATTCCAATTATTTGCAATACCAGAAATCCGATGATTACCAAATTATGTAAACTAGCACAAAGTGTTTTTGAGTTGATGCGTTCTTAGAAAGATAAACGAAACTATGAACGAACGTGAAAGAATAATTTTTAAAGAGTTTTCATGGTGGTCTTCCGATTCCCATACTTTCTTTTTGTATGCATCAAGAATGAGAAAGTGAAAGAAAGGGGATCCGATTTGAAACATGTGTCCGTTAAATGCCATCTCTCGTGAATAATGATACCTTTTCGTTCCGCCTACTGATGTTTAGAAACAGACAGCAATTTTTATCTATCAATCCATTTTCGGACTGATCGCACCATATGATGAACATTTGAAAGTCTCAAATAGTATTGATAGCAAACTCTATTGATAATATGATTGCCGCTTCTGGGTTTCTTTAGGATCCTTTTGTCTGGACCTCAAAGGTAGGACTGGAGAGAGGGTGAATTTTTTCAACCTTTACTGATGGACACAGGGGGAGGGGGAGGGTTAGTAATGGTATTCTTTGTGAGTATATAATGTTCTTTGTATTTGTACTATAATAATATCTTTTTACTGATCTCAGATGCTGGTAGGTTATGGCAAAAATATTTTACTCTATAGTCGAAAAATCGTCTTCAATCATTCTTGCGTTCCACTTTCGTGTCGAAATAATGAAAAATAATAAGTATCACAGAAGTGGATAGAGATTAAAATTTGAAGGAGGGGATCTTGCTGAAGAAAATTCTCTTGAATACGATGATTTTCTGGAAGGATATATTTATACGTATACATACAAGTCGTTTAAATTCAAAATTGCAGCTGATATTTTAAAATATCAGCTGCACTTTTTTTCCTAGTCAATTAGTTAATTGACTAGGAAATATATGAAGTAAGTTTCAGGAAAATCGTTACTTAACAATTCCCAGTCTCCGACATTAAATTGGCTCCAAATTAAATAGAATATATATGAAGTATTTTATATATTAGATGTGTTAATTTATATATAATGTAAAAAAGTATATGATTATTATAAAAAGTATTTTACAAATTCTTTGACAGTAAATAACATACATTGCTCTTTTATAGACGCACCGTCTTGGCCCATCTGTTTAGAATGAATTACACCTATTGTTCCCATCGGTGACATTACACGAGTATTCCAAGGGGGTGAATCGCTGTTCTACAATAAAGTTTTTAATTTTTTTAGAAGATTGGTTATATATGATTTTTTTCTTATTTTATTTCTTTTCTATATTATTACTTACATTTTATCAAGTAATACGGATATGAGTTTGTTTTAAACGCTGACAACAATGAAAATAAATAATTACTACATTTCATTCGTGAAAATTTATTCTATTAGAACGAAGAAAGTTAATGTAATAATATGACTCATTCTAAAAGGAATTTATATAGAAATAAATTATAATCTTCTTGAGTTCTCGAGCGAAAAAATTAGTAATTACATGAAGCTAAATGTTATCGCATACTATATGGAACAGAAAATGCAGCCTTCGGTGTTTTTCGTGTATCACGACATGAAATGGCAACGAAAGATTTTTTTTTTCAAAGTCAAATAACCCTAACAAGTCTTTGATTATTCTTAAGAGAGATTGTTGCCAAAGTTTTTAACGCTAAGATAAAATTACAACTGAAAAGTTTTAGAAGTCAGCCGTAGAATCATTTTCTAAGAAAATCGTTAACAGACGCTTGTTCTTAAATTTGATTTATACGTAGAATGCCTGCCAAGGGGTACAGGGGTGAGCATTAGAAGAGAGACCAACCCCAAGGACAAATACGTCCCCTATAGCACTGACCATTGTAGACTTCTTGAATGCAGCCGACTAACCTCCTCCCCCATTGAGCGAAGTATTGACAATGGATATTGCGGGCTGTAAGGATGTCCAGCTTCTTCCAACGCTTAGCTTCAGAATCAAGAATTCCACGGCCAATGAGAACCAGTCCTGGTAATATATTCCGACCCGTTTCGGTAACATCGCGTCGGGACACGACATATCTTTTAATGAAAGTACTGACCCTCAAAGCACTGACCATTGTAGACTTCTTCTTGTATACAGCCGCCCAACCGGCCACTTTTCCAAACAATGTTTTTCTTTCTTTCTTTTTTGTCCTGACAGAGGCGTTTCAATTTTCGTTTTCTTTTGTCACAAACAGAATCTTCAAAGCTTCAGTACCCTGTAATTTCTGTCCATCATTTCTGAGAATCTTTTCTGAATAAATTGAAACAGTGCCTTCTGTGTAGGAAATCCTACAATATATCATTGATTATCCACGCATTGTCGCCTTATTTGATGGATCGCGTATCCTTGAGCAGAGGTACAGAAGTTAAACCAGCCTCCTTTACAGAACAATATGGTATTGTGTTGAAATTCACAATGGTATAGAAACTGAAATGGTGTCTTCCTTGTCTGGTCATGGTTCAAAAATACGAGTTTTTTTTTATTATTTTTTTTTTATTAATAATAAGTCAATCCTTGTGCACCACAAAGTACAGCACAAGGCTTACAATCTTAGTGTTGTTTTAAATAAGATTTTAATATAGCTAAACTAAATTTCAAAAAAAAAAGAAACTTCACGACCAATGAGAACCAGACCTGGTAATATATTCCGATCCGTTTCTGTGACATCGCATCTGGAAGCGGCATATCGTTTCATGAAATTAAAGACCTTAATTAATTGGATTTATTTTAGATTGCATATAAGGAGATCATACACTTTAATTTTTTCTTCGTTTTACTTCTCTAATTTCTATGTTTTACTGAACAATGTGCTATTATATTTTCAGAAAGGCACAATTTTTTCAATGATTTATTTAATATTTAAAAATATGCTACATTCAAGTATCACATTATATATTTTTACTAATTTATTTCCTTTCAGATTTAAAATAAAGACATTTTTTTTTTGTGGTGGAACATTTGGCCTATCATTTGATAGCTATCTAAATGATATTTTTTCGATATCCTGCAAAATTTGTTAATCGTTCTTTGATGATTCAACTAACCGAATTGTCGAAGCTGATCAAGCTAATTGGAAGTCAACGATTGAGATCACATTATCATTACAATCGACAATCAGTCCCGGCAAAATTTTCTGATTTCATTCAGGAGTACTGGAATAAAATCGATTCTATATTGTTAAAAGCTGGTTAGTAATTTGTTGTAAGATCGAAAAATTCAGATTTCTCGGATTTATTCCAGGTATATAATGAGCATATGTAATACCTTTTCTAACCTATCGTGAAGTTAAAAAAAAAAAATGTTTTCGTTTATTACTAGTATCCCTGTCCATTTCTGATTTTCAGATATGGTGTATTTTGATCTTTTTGAGAAAAAAAGTAGAATTTAAAAAATCACTCCATTGTTTAAGAAAAGGAATAATATACAAAGCTTTAAAATATAGAAATTCCTTTGATTCTGTTACACATCAATAGGGCAATAGCTGGCTGATTAGCATAATTATTTTTTTGGCGAGAAAAGGATACTATTTTTGTTATATAAAATGAAATTTCCAGCTAAAATTTCTTTTTTTTTCTTCGTTTTTTTCCCACGTAAGTTTTGATTAATCCGATATTAAGGGATTCATTTATAAAATTATAATTCTAATCAATCAAAAATAAAAGGGCGATATATGGAGAAATATCGATTCATGGTGATGATATAATGCGATGTTAAAATTTGGCCAACGACCAAAACTTTTATGATTGTAATTGTGTCTACAAGTTTCTAAAATTACAGATTTTTGATCGAGTTTTCTAACTTTGAAAAACAGTTTAGGATAAAATGCAAATTATATGACTTTGACTAACATTTAACTATATAGTTAAAAAACATATCCATGAATTAAATTTTTAAATAAATAAAAAGATCTTTTTGTAGTTAAAAGTAAATTTTAAATGCATTTACATGTAAAATAATGTTGAAAGCCACACCAGTGTACAATTTTTTTTTAAATTTCTTTATTACCACCAACTAATCTAAACATGCATCCTCATAAGTTTCGGATATCTAACGTTGGATGATTAATTTTTCCGTTTGCACACTAAACATAAATTTCGGCAAGTCTTTGTAAAATGAATTTATTATTTATTTCAAAGTGTATGAGCATGAGAAATTGAATTTTAAGGACTTATCCGATACGCATAATTTTGACATATTTGTTTTCCTTATTCTATATGACATTCATACATTCATTTTTTTTTTCAAATTTTATTTATTTATTTTGTAAAATCATTCAATTAGTCAATGAAAAATGTCTTTGCCCTGAAACTCCAAAGTTTCCCATGAATAAAATTTTTGAACAATTCAGTTTCCAAACAATGTTTTTTTTTTCTTTCTTTTTTTGCCCTGGCAGAGAAGGGAGTGGCGTTTCTATTTTCGTGTTCTTTCGTCAGAAACAGAATCTTCAAAGCTTCAGTACCCTGTAATTTCTGCCCATCATTTCTGAGAATCCTTTTCTAACCAAATTGAAATAGGTGAGTTAAGAAAAACGTGCCTTCTGTGCAGGAGATCCTGCAATATATTATTGATTATCCATGGACTGTCGCCTTATTTGATGGATTGCTTATCCATGAAAAGGGATACAGCAGTTAAACCAGCCTCCTTTACAGAACAATATGGTATTGTGTTCAAATTCACAATGGTATAGAAACTGAAATGGTGTCTTTCTTGTCTGGCCATGGTTCGAAAAAACGAGGTTTGTCTCAAAATAATTTTTGTGTTGTTTTAAATGAGATTTTAATATAGCTAAACTAAATTTCAAAAAAATAATACACATATACTATCCTTGGTGTACAGATTATATAACAGAAATCACGCGTTTAACTTGGTATATTTTTAAGGTATTGCATTCGCATACGTAGGGACAGACACGGTGATAGACTGTCAACTAACTACAGATTCAAAATTTTATACATGTATGCCAAGGTAGTATTAAAAGCATATTGCATCTATTTCGATTCCGTCTAAATTTGGATTTAAAATGAATAAACTCGAGGAAATTAGTACATATCCTGTTTCATCCGTTTTTCTCAGAGTCTTTTTGAATTATCATTTTATGGAGAGACAGGTCAACAATTATAAAACAAACATGATTGCAATTTTTCTTTTATTCGGGAAATTCTAAAACGAATATATTAAAAGAAATTTCAAAGCCGAACATTTGATGACTGTAATGTTTTTTCCTTTTATATTTCTTATGCAGGGAAATAAAAATATTTCAAACGTGACCAGCCTTCCTTCTTCAAAAAAATTTTCAAAAAAGTTTTTGACTTTCTTATAATAACATATAAGCATTTTCTTAACATGTAATTCACAATTTTAATTGCAGTCATTTAAATATTGATAATATTCGATTTTTTAAAGCCTGGTGTATCATTATTTGCTGTAAAATAAGCATGAATATGATATGAATGCAATTGAAAGCAAGAGTATACTGAGAATTAGATCGTACTGTTAATAATGAATATGATTTATCTAGTTATTTAAATACTTTTATTTGTTGGAAATTAAATGATTACTCATTATTATGAAATATAATTTATTCTGGACGAATATGCAGTAAATGTGGAAGAACGTTTTCGCTGCTTATTTAATTTTTTAACCAGGTGAAACTTTTTTAAAAACTCGCATGCCATTGGTTATGGAACAAATACAGTTGCGAACCTAAATATATTCGGTTTTCTTTCTTGAAAAGTAAATTAATGATATATTTGTTGTCTAAAAAAGATTGAACAAAAATAAAATTCTAAGATTAAAAATTATTTTTTAGACTTTAATAATCAGGATTTTTATTCCAAATTAAAAAAAAACTAATAATTATTAAGTTGTTTCGATGTACGTGACAGTCAAAATATTAACTTAAAAATTAATAATTCCACCATTTTTACAAAGAAAAAGTTTATTTTTAATTAGGAAATTTTATAATGGGTTAGTTATATTTATATTAATGCACCGTTTATAGAAAAAACACGATGAACAGTTTTCGAGAAGCCTTGTAATTATTTGATCAGATAGAGAGAACGATCCTCAATCAAGAAAAACCTCATGAAATTTCTCCACGTCATAAACATGGGTGCGCATGAGATTTTGATAAGGCGGAGATTCACAACAGAGATTTGATTAGAAAAATGGGTGTGAGGGTTTAAAACCCTCCATCTTCCATCCACGGATTATAGGCCTTATCACCCATTCCCTGTTGCCGCGGAGCTTAAGTTGAATATAAACATTATTTATAATTAAATATGTAAATATAAATAATTATCGTAATGTGATATTATAAGTTTAAGAATCGTAATTTTTTTCTTTTGTTTTTACTTTTGTCCGATATTCCGTTTTGGCATATATTTCCAAATAAAACATTATACCGGATATCTTCATTGTAAAAGTTTTTTTTTTCTATTTTGGCATCGGAACACAACACGATTGTACCCCTACATACATATTTAATAGAATGTATGTTAAATTTTGTAAAAAAAAATTAATAATCCTTGTAAAGAATTGAAGTGCTTTGCTTTCCGAATGATTTCCAAAATTTGATACCGATAAAGAATTTTATTGACAATATCACAAACAAATTAAACTTTATTAATTAGTCTTGTTTTTTAGATATCGATTTAGCACCCAAGTAATATATGCAAATCGATAGTCGTTCAGATATTGAAAGATTTAGAGCAGTCGTTCAGATATTTGAAAGATTTAGAGCAGATTCGAAATTTTACAGATATATTTACGAGCTAAATTTCATCCTTGGAGATTTTTTAAATTTAAGCACAGACAATTTTAAAATCGGAAATGGTATTTTTAAACTGAAGCATTTCTTCCATTTAGAGAATCATCAAAATTTATTTAGAGTTTACATAGTAAAACAAAAATTAATTTCTTTACTTTGTTGAGGAGAAAGAGTAATATTGGAAAAATGTAGTTGGCTACTTCAATTTTTCATATAAAAACTTGAAGATTTCATTATAACGTAATTCTTTTTGTAAAAATCATATTTTAAACTTTTCATTAAAACTCAAGCAACTAAATAGTAATTTTCGAATCTTCAAAACTTGGCCAGTTTAAATGCTGAAATAATGTTTACATATTATGAGATTTGCAATCACGACTAATGGAACCAGTAGACTCCAAAGGATTTTTAATTTTTAATTTTATTTTTGGAATTATTTATCAATAAAATATATAATCACTTAAAACAGTTCTCTAATTAAAAATATTTATCACCATGAAGAAAAAAAATTCAGAATTCGTTTTGAAATAAATTAGAAATTAATTAAAGAAATTTAATTTCTTGACTTTGAAATAAATTAAAAATCAGTTTAATTTATTTCGAAATGTAAAATAAAAGGAAAGCAAAGAATGCAAACTCTTTACCTTCAAAAAGTCAGAATCGTAATAAAATATTCAGAATAGTACTGAACGTACTGATAAATACACCAAACATCTTCTGGAATTTTTAGAAACAAATAATTTTAAAAAATACTGCCAAAAAATGTTTAATAATTTAAGGAAAGCTAATTGAATGAGTGGAGATAAATCTTAGGCTGAGATTTTGCAATGAATTTCGTTATTCCAAAATAACAAAAATAAGTAAGGAGGAAAATTGATTTTATAATTTCTAATATATATCTCTGACGATTAAAAATTACTCATTGGACAATGAATGCAGTGAACGCTCTCTATATAACAAGCTTGAAACAAAGAAATGAAACTCGGAAAACAGTGAATGAAAAATATTTTCCCATCCTAAGAATTAGTAACGCTTTAAAATTTGAAATTCCAGAACTGAACTTCTTCCTATCTACAACCTTCCCTTTTTGTCGTCAAAAGAATCACCAAATACATCGGAAGAATGAAAAAGGGAGTGCCATCACTTGTTAAGAAAAAGAGAGTAAAATTCTTTTGAGCCCCCTAAAAGATGCCAGGCAGTCAAGGTCCATTCGGTGTCGGATAGAAGGTGTCCATATTTGACCTTGGAAAAAGGATTTTGAAAATCACTTAGGAAGAGCAACATAAATCAAACCTCATCTACTCACTCAAATAACACCTGCAAACCTGTAGCAATTGCATTTATCTTTTCTTTAAGGATTTAAAAGGATCAGAAATTCTGAAATTTGAAACGTTTCATAATCCAAAATATTATTACAGAGATTCACAAATATAGGTCAAATAGAAAAAGGGTATTCTGAGATAAATATTTTTTTTAAATGGGAAACAATCAAATTTTTAAATTGTAAAAAATGAAAGAAAAATGTAGTAAGAAAAAGTAGTAAATCGAAAAGAAAACGGAACCATATACTTTCCTGAAACGATTGACGCTTCATCATCAAGCAGATATGTTTACTATGAAATAATAATAATAATTAAAAAAAGAGAGAGTGAAAACTTTGTGATGGATAGAAAATTTTGTGAAGAATAAATTTAAAAAAATGAATAAAAATAAATCTAATTTCCTGTAAAATTAAATAACATTAATTTTGGATTTGAAATATTTATTGACAAGCAATAATTCGGACATATTTCAGATAGATTATTGAAAATGGAGACAATAATTCATCTGAAATATTGCAAAACGGGACCAAAATTATTTTGGGGAATAAAAGCTTCCATCTCTATTTCATTCATTGTAAATCGTGTTGTGTTTACATTGCCAGTTTATTGGACTGACTGTTGGACCTTGAATTATGAAATTTTGACACAAAATTGTTTTGAATAATGGTAACGTGCACCCCGAAACTACTTTTTAAAATTTCAAATAAAATTTAAATTAATTAATAAACAAAATTTTTAAAATTTTTTCTTTAATATCTTCAAAAAACATTATAATACAAAGGAGAAATGCAATTCATTCATTGATTATACAAAAAGATATTTTTATAAATTATATAAAATTATTGATATAAGAAGACAATAATTTCATTAATCAATAATTTTTGGATAAATAAAAGTATCTAAGAAGATCGATAATATCAGCTATAAAAAAATCGAAGAAAAGAAAAATGAGTTGCCTAAAAAAGAGGAAAAGTGAATTAAAATGTAATGAAGGAAACAAATTGAATTTTTTAAAGAATTAATTAATTTTTGGCAATTAATTTTGAAAATATTTTCACTTTTCTCATTTAATACTCAGAAAACTTTAATTTATGGTAGTTCTTATTAATATTTGTATAAATTAATGATTCGTTTATTACAAACCCTTTTTCAAATAAAGAAAAGGAAATTACGAATTGAAATTTGAATATTTGAGATACATACATATACATAATTGTTCTCCTACTAATATATTCTCAATACAACATTTTCTTTTTTCTCCAAAGCCAATAGATATATTTTTAATTCGTGTAATAGGGCTTTAGTTAATTAGAGCTCTCTTGTAAATTCAATGCTAACTTATTTTTACAAATTACCAAAAAAGTAAATAATTGTTTGATCAGGCTCAGTAAATAGTCAGACATTTGTTTTATTCTCCTTCAGATAACATCAAATTTTGCGCAATGAAAAGTGCACACTTAAAAAATATTCCGTTCCATTAAAACTGAAATGAGACTCATTTTCTTCCCTCAACACAACGATTTGAGTAAAAACGAATTGAGTAAAATGTAGAGACTCGAAAACACGTGACAGTCCTCTTACTTTGAGGAATTAGTTCACACAATTGATCCAGATCTTTAATTTCTGTGCGAGAATTTCATATTCAGATTAACAGTTCTGGCTTATTACGTTTAATATGTACACGAAGTCATAGACAGCACCAGTGATGGAGTGGTAGACGGAACACTAGGCCTCAACGTGTCATAAAGAATATCGTATAACAATTGGTTGATCTAACGGAAGATGATATTTGTATAAATATTTTGATCGATAATTTATTTTTATTATATTATTTTACGTTTGTTTGTTTATATTAGTTGATATTTGCATGGGTTCGATTAAAGTAGGCATAAATTTATACGCGAGGTAATAAGATTCAATGCAAAAATATATTTTCAATACTAAGACTGCCGCTGGTTTTCTAGTTCTCCTTTCATTTGTTATTGTGTAACTCAAAAATAAATAAAGAAATAAATAAATAAAAAAAATAAAGAAGTTAACTTTTTCCAAGATTTCAAAGTTTCAAATATATAATTTAATATGTTGAAAAATAATTGACGAATTTTTTAGCGATTGTTGTTTAAAATATTTGTAGACAAAACGTACGTTGAAAGAACAGCGGTTAGCCATTTTGTCCCAGAATTCAAGAAATCGTACAGAAAGGAATTTTAAAATGCTTTCAAGGGCAAAAAACGGCTTTTATATGTATCCATTCCTTAGGTATCAATTTTAATTTTCTTTCCTTGATTTTTTGAATTCAAATGCTTCTTTTTATACAAAAGAAAAAATTTCAAACTCGCCATTTAAATTTAAAACGGGAACTTTATTTTTGAAGATCTGTATTTTCTTGTCAGGATGTTTGACCTTCCCTCTTCTTAGAAAGCGAAAGATCACAAAAGATCACGCAATGTTGCCAAACATGGAGCATTTTATGCTTCTTGGTAAAAAATAATGATCCCTCTTTTTAGTCCCCTTTCATTTAATTAGTGGAGATTATATTTTGTGACATATCTCGAATTTTTGTAACAAAAAGAGTGCACTAAATTTATTTATCTGTTTTGCTGCATATCGCAACCCATCCCACATACTTAAACATTTTTATAAAACCAGCAGATAGCCATCCTCTGACGGAATTAATCTGAAGTTTGATACTGATTTATGTCTTAATAATGAAAACAAAAACGGGGAATTTTATCCTTTTCACTTTCAGCACATTTAATAATTGTATTCACTTCCACATGAATTAACATACGGATTTTATTCCATTACGGATAGAATTCCAATAAAAATTTGGCGGAAATCTGCAATATAGATGTGAACATAGCATGCATAATTTCTTATTTCTGATTAGTTTATTATTGTGCTATTTTATTTCCAGATAGACATAAATATGAAAACATTTCTTTGTGACTGGGATCTGAAACAGGTAAAGCATTCTAATTTTCTATGGACAAAAGCTTTTCTATCTATTACAGTACATTTCATATGCATATTTATTAAGTAAGGAAATAAAAAAAAAATGTAATATTAAAATTCTGATTATTAAAAAATCGTTCGAAATCAGTCTTAAGTCAATCCTACTTATTTATGAAATTCATAATCACATCTGATTTAAATTCAAATTCGAACAAAGATGATTGCGTAGTTTCAAAAGAAAAAATAATTAAATTTGCTTAATTAATTAATTTAGTTTTTATGCAATCCTGCCCTTTTATAAGATTCCTTTCCGCGCACTGAAATGAAATCAAATTCGAAAAAAGATTTCGTAATTTGGAAAGAAAAATAATTATTTAGCTAAATTAATTAATTTAGTTTTAGGGCAATTCAGCTCGTTTATAAAAATTATGAACGCATACATTGATCTAAATTCAAATTCAAGCAAAGGAGTATTCTTGATTTGGAAAGAACAAACTAATTTAAACTTCTATTTCTTGATATAGACAAGTCCATATCAAGAATAGAGTACTTTGTTTCTTTTAAGTAAAACCAAGTACTTCGAATAAGATTCATTATTCAAATGATGAAAAAGCGGTGTTCATTTGCGCACTGTAAATACATGAAATATATTATCTATAAATCGTAAATGGAAACATAATTGTGATAAATTTTCCATAAGAATCAACTGTGAACTCATTGAGTTAGGTAGAGTTTCATTACTTTCTACAGTAGCATTGTTAAGTACGGATCTTTTCATTTAGAAATTTAAATAACATTATTATTTGAGTGAATTCAAGTTTTCTGATCTAACATCGTAACGATAAAGGAAATAAAACGATCAACATCGCGCAATGATAATATCTTTATGGTCAAAAACTATTATCTAATTGCATCAAGTGGATTTCCATCACTTTTCACATGAATGTTATGAATGTTTCCAACCAGAGTATATAAAAAGTTTTTATTTCAGTCAATCTGTGCGAATGATATATTAGGTTTTTCTATTCTTTGTCTCCATATAATTTTGTAATTACTTGTTTAGCTTTTCTTAGAATATCTTTATTCTATGAATAACATTATGCTTTAGTTTATTTCAAGATGTAATTTAAAATTGTTAGTTTAATAAATTGTAGTTGGGATAATATTATGAAAGCATCGATAAGTCGACGTTGATTTTATGATGGTAGGAGACATTCATACTACATTCGGTTCTATGAGAATGTTGTACAATCGTCTGGGCAGAATTTCTTTTCTATTGAAGGAAAGTTGTTTCGGGGCGTCTTAGTTTAAATAGGATGGCTTTGCTATTCCCCTTTCTGTTTCTTCGAAGTGGGGTGGAAATGGTTCTGCTGCCTTCGAATTTTCAAATTTGACCTTGGTTTGAAGGTTCTACATTCGATCGTGGATGGAATATGTCCTTGACCCATTATGTAAGGACAAGAAGAATCTATACCCCTCCCCGTGTCTAACTCATCGGACACTCTAAAAGTATATTAGAACGCATTTTTTTTTCTTCCTTTCCTTTTTTTCCCTCATTCTTTGTATATTCGAAGCAACCAGAACATTCTGAGAATTTCAGAACTCGAGAGGTTGGCCGAGAGTATTTGCGGGTGATACAAAAACTCTGTTAACATTTGAAAATTCATTCATTTACTAAAAATTATTGGTACTGAGGTAAAAATTGACACACATGCTTGAAGTGGCTTTGGATTTTGTTAAAAATAAAAAAATGCAAAAAACGAAAAACGCCCAATTAAATTTATAAAATCTTGTTTCTGTGCATTTTACTTTTTAATTTTACTGAAATTTGCAAAACAATTTCTCACAACTTATTAAACCTATTCATGCTCTGATATTTCAAGCAATAGGTTAAAATTTCATTCGATTCTTTGGAATTAGAACTTATAAGCAGTGGGAATGCGACAAAATTTCAGGGTTGAATTGGTTTGACGCTTGCAATAATTTCTCGCATAATTATATTTTGTTTGCCAGGGGTGTAAAAAAACCATATTTTCATTTCATCAAACTCATTGTGAGGAATCGCTTCCTTCTTTTCTTTTTGTAATTATTTTGCTATTAAACAGCTATCATCTCATTTGCATTAAGAAATGAAGAAGTACTGTAAATTATTCTACTATTGGAAATAGCCTAACTTGACAGTAAACGGGAGGACCAACTTCGGTGAGTGTGACTTCTGAGAGTTGATTTATTACCATAACTAATGAGATTTTATCTATACACAGAAGTCTGAATTTTCGACATAATACATAATGAAAAGCATCTTTGAAACGACCTGACAGCTCTGCCAGTTTGCTATTGAATGCTATTCATCATTTGACAGCGTTTCATCCAATACATCATTCCTAGTAGCCTTCCGTCCTACCCGACAATAAGCTACTGCAGACCAGAGAACACTTGTAAGGATGGAAGTATGACGTTGAGAGTAAGAATTTTATCGTAAAAGAGTCTCTTTTGTCTGTATATCTGACAAAGAAACGGTGAGGCTTGGATCATGAAGGGACTGATGATCTGTTTGGGAAAGGGAGAATGTGGGCGTTTTCCTCTGCCATAGTTTGAGATTCAAGGTGAAGAGAATCGTTTGTCTTGTCTGCTATGTGCTTTCCTTCGAAGTTAGTCATATATTCATAGCATTTGGACATCACATTTCTAAATATCGCGCTTCTTGTGAGGTCTTCGCAATACCTTCACGGCGGCAAATGACTCGATGCTTTTTGAATCTACAAAGCTATTTTGGTCTGTCACGATTCATCTTGATGTAATGCAATCAGATACCAATGAAAATGATGCAGACATGCTTTTGTAACAAACATGTAATTAGAGGCACAAAATGGCTGTGAAGCAATTCGCATTTTTAAATACTTTAATGGCACGGGAATAAAGTATAATGAATCGCTTCGCCTACATTTTGTCACAACTAATTTGTTTGATAATGTAGGCTTGTATAGCCATATCGGATATATATACAAGCTTGCATATCCATATAGGATGTTTATCGTGGATTACGATTTCTGTTTCTTACTTAAAGTGCAATAATATAATTTAAATGTATCACATACTATTGGTAATTCTAATGTTTTAATTTTAGTCTTGTAAATAAAGATTTTCAAATATATATATATATATATATATATATATCATATTACAATTTCTAATTTTTTTTTTATTCATCTTAATAATTTCATTTCTTATTCTTCCTCAGTTAATTTTGGGTGGAGATAAAATAAATATAAGAAAATGCGAATTTCACAATGCATATTTTGAACTAAAGATTCTAATTGTTTTAAATTTCTTTTGCTTTGATTTCCATTTTTTTCCATTGCTTTTGTATTTTCGTCATTACAAAAATAAAACCAAAATGCTATATTAATTTATCGGATTCAAGCATTCTGTAATCCTCAAGCAGATGTTTATAGTCAGATGCGGTTTTTTCCTGAAATATTACAGGAAATTTTATATGACTTAGTTTAAAAATATTTTGTTTGCAATTTAGAACATTTTAGACTAAAATATCGGAGAGAAAATTCTGATCTTATTTTTTCCTTTCAACAATTTATAAATTTGTATAAGACGCAAGAAAAGTTATTTGCAAGACTATAACTCATATTTTATAACATAAATGAATCATAGTTTTCAGAGACATTGAATAAAATGACTCAAAGCAAAATTATTATCTTAACTAACTGAAGATGAAAAATCTGATAAAAGAGAACGTGCTATTTTTCAGAATAACACTCCCCTCTCCCCTCAACTAACTTGTAATTCAAGACACCGTGACTAAAAGGACCCTTTCCTATAAGAAAGTTATAGATCTCCTTCATTATATTATCGTATCTCCTTCAAAGTAATCTCCAAAAGCAATGCACTTTTACCAACATTTTCTCAATGCTCAAATCATACTTTTAGGTTATTTTAAAGAAACAGTTTTGGAGGTTTTAGCAAATATTCTTAAAATACATCGGGAGCCTCGGAAATGTCACCAGAATGGGCCAATAATAGAAAAGAAAACAGAAAAGAATAAAACATGCGACATTAAAAGCGTTTTAGTGGCGCTATATCCGTAAGTTATCCCGCCAAAAAACAAGATCATTTCAATATATTAACTTATTCAAAAGTGCCTACGGTTGATAAATGATTACTAAATACCTATTTATTGATCTCATTGGTATATTAAAAATTATTAGTTGATTCCTCCATGATGCACAGTCTATGACGTCTTTAAAAACTTTAATAGGATTCGCTCATTTACTTGCATGCAGTGATGGAGGTATTTTCTAATTATTATTAGAATTTTTAATAAATACAGAGTCTCGGTCCTTCTCAAGGATAAATAACTCAATTGTAAACTGTTAGAGCCCTCTATTGTGTGCTAAGAAATAAATGTTTTACTTAGTACAAAGAATTATTTTATGTTTATAAATGTATTATTAATATGACACAAATTCTTTAGTCATCCGGGTCTGTCAGACATCTCCAAATTAGTGATGAAATTTGAAATATTCTTTGCATGACGACCTATTATATTTTTAAAAAAAATCTATTTCATTGCTACTGATAGAAGGAAACTTACTGATTTGTTTCTTTATCTTGCATGCATTAACTAACAAATCGAAGAAAATTAATTTGATAATTTGCGGATATTCTTCTAAGGGGATAATGCAATAGTTTAGCATAAATAAAAAAAAGTGATGTTCAACTTAATTTCATAATTACATAATAGTGATGTAATGATGTAATTCATAATTACATCACTATTATTTGCCTAAGAGGGAAACATTTTACGTCCGGGAGAAATTTAAAGAATAAGTATTTTTCGATATGGCAGTTATTTTCATTATTACGTCTTTTGGAGCAAATAAAGCGAAACAAAATTCACAAGATAATTTATAACATTTTTTTCTGCTGAAAGCTGATGACTATTTCTAATGATTGTGAAAATATTAACATTTAGTGGCGATGCCATTTATATTGCCCAAGAGAGATTAAAATTAAATCTGATTTTTCATAAAATAAACGATTTTATAAGCTAAATGCTTTTCTATAAAATAAAATAAACTAACAGAGAAGAATTAGAGTGTAATTTTAATTCCTTCTAATTAATATCAATTAAATTAACACCACTTTTTAGAAATTTATACTTAATATGCCTAGCATATCTGGGAGAAATTTAATGAATGAATATTTACACATGGCAGTTATTGTCACTATTACGTCTTTTGCAGCAATCAACACCCGGAAATACATAGTTTTCTAATGGTTTTGAAATTATAAACATTTAGAAGTGCATGCTATTTCTACTGTAAAAGAAGAATTAGAATTAAGTCTCATTTAACATAAATTAAATGAGTTTTATAAGGTAAATGATTTCTATATATACTAAACTGACAAAGAAGAGTTAGAGGGAAGATTTTGCCCCCTTCCTTTTCGAAGAAAAGGGTAGAGTTTTTCTATTGGACGGGGTTTTGTCCCTCCCTATTTCATTTCTTGTGGTCACCCTATTGGTCACTGCTAAGCGTCTGCACGTTCAGAATTCCTTTACAACATTATAAAAGAAAACTCGTAAACGAGAAACTGCCCTTTTCGTTTCTTGTTCGCTTTTGCTTGTGTGATTCTGTCCGATCTCGGAAAACCAACTCCTTCCTCCATTACTGGGATCATCTTGTTCAACTACCTGCGTGCCTTCACAGTAAGTAAAATTTGATATTACGTACTTTATCCATCACATTATTACGATCTTTAAAATATCTCGTCAATGCTCTTAATGTTTTTAATCTTAGGCGTTATCTGAAATAATAGGCTCTCAAGCGTACTGCTGATGTTCGTATTTCAAATTAAACTTAGTAAATCTTATGTCATGGTTAAATAATTAAAAACTATAGGATTTTTGGTGTTATTCATCCCATCTAATTTTTTAAAAGAGCATTCGTTCTCCTAGATTTCTACAATTTGATTAATCTCATTGTTTTATATTTTTATCAATTATTTTTGAATTGACACCTATTTGTGAAATTACTTTAATTTTGTATCTAGTTGCTATTATTTCTATATTTTAATAAATGTTCAAACCTCATAAAACTGATTTTATTTAGTATTTATTTTAATACGAATTTTAAGTTAAAAATTTCTGTTATAATTTTATCGCACATTTATAGTTTGTGAATGGTTTGCTTTTTTAATCAAAATTTGTATTATTGAAAGAAATATTTCCCTTCAGAAGTTTTTAACAAATTGAATATAATTTTCAAATCACTCTCGCAAAGTTTTTAAACCGGTCAAATAGCACAGAATGTGTTACCCACGTGCTTTTTCGTTTCCCATGGTAGAATTTTTTTTTCAATCATTATATAGAGTTTTTTAGGAGTAGATTGTATTTGGAGTAATGTTGAAATTTCTTATTCTTTTGTATAATTTTTCTTGTATTTATATTAATTGAAAATATTTTATAAAGTAGATCGGTATAATTAAGTTGTGCAGAAAAAAAAAATCATTCTTATGTTGCTCAACATTTTGTGCCACTTTTTTTTTTTTTTTTTTTTTTTTTGTATTTGTGAATCTCTGTACTATTCTTTTATCGAATGCACCAACGATTGAAGAAATGCATAATAGATATTTTATTTTATGTCTCAATATCTATTTTGCCTGCACTTTAGCATCAATTTTGTTAGCATTAACAAAAAATATTTGAAAAGAGAATCATTGCAATTTAGTTGTGTAAAAATAAACTATTCATGAGGATTCAATTCCTTCTTCCTCGTGGTTTTTGTGCCTTGTTAGCGCAATTCGCAATTCTGAGCTTTTTTTTTTTTTTTTAGTCTTCGAATGCCACATGATTGAAGAAAGTTCGTGCAAAATATCTTTTTTTCATTTGAAACACCTGTTTTGTGATCACCTTCAACGATTATTTAATATTAAAAGTTTTACTTTCTTATCAGAAGAATTCTCCAGAATTATTGTGGGGAAAAAAATGCTATTCTTCATCTGGAACTTTTGTGAAACAATTTGAAATATTTTTTTTCTTTTGGCCTTTTCAGTGTTTTGGCTTTTTATGGTGGCAAATTAAAAGATTTTGAAGATATTTCCTTGCATAAATTTTTTCATTCTTTTTATTAAATAAATTCTAGATTTCATGTCTTTGCAAACAAAATGAATCAGAAATATTTCGTGCTACTATTAAAATAGTACTAGTTAATGAATTGATAACTTTTTAAATTTTGAATTTGATTTGCTCTTTGACATCAACGATGGACTCAAGGCAATTTTTATTTAGCTAAAGTGTTGTTCCTTCAGGACTATTTTTTTTTTAAAAAATAAATCTGTTTTTGGCGAAACTTTTGAATATTTGTTTCATTCAACTTTCCGGACATTCTTATTTTGGCAAATAACATTCATTTTTATTATTTTCTTATGTTGGAAAATATTCGACATCTTATATTCTAATTTCCCGAATTCTAAATATTGGCAAAAATAGTTTTAAAAAAATTTTCATACATTAAAATCTAATTAATATATTTACCTTAAAAACGATATGATTACCTTTTAAATGATATATTTTTTTATTTTAAAAATTATTTTTTTAATTTTTAAATTTTATTTTACACCAGAATTTAAAAATATTAGTATACACTATTTTTTTAAAAACTTCACAACAAAGGAAGTAAAATAAAATGGAAAATCAAACTCTCATATTTATTTCGCCTCCGTAAACTCGATCAATGCTACAGATGTACAAATACAATATTTTATTTTCTGCATCTCTAATGTTTTTGATCAAAGTATATCTAATTATGAAAAAGTATACCTTAGAATATATATAGTTCCTCTTTCACTGCACACATCATTTCTTCTTACAAAGAGTGAAAATCATGACATTCAAATTCACTCATTTATGTCTAAAAGTATAAAAAATACTCTTACTCCACAATATTTTTTAAAATTGCTAAACATATTAATAGGTGATAGGAAGAAAACTGAATTTGTAATCCACGTGGCTTTTTTCTTTTTCATGGTAACATTTTATTCATTACACAAAATTTTTCAGGAGCTGATTTGACTTAAATTAAGATTGAAATTTCTTATCTTCGTGTACACTTTTTCTTGATTTAATATTTTTCGAAGATTTTTATAAAGTGTGTCGATACAATTTAGGAGTGCGGAAACAAATTATGCTTTTGTTACTCAACGCTGTGTGCCACGTGGTTTTTGTGCATTTATGTGCTTTTCTTTTCTCGAATTGCTTTTCTCGGATTCTTCCCATGATTAAAGAAAGCTCAGAATTAAAATGATTTTTTTTTTATGTCTCAGCATCGGCTTTTGCGTGCAGTTTGCGTTAGTGGGTGTTATCCTATTAAAAAATTAACTGTAATTAAATTCCTATCAGGGACTGAAGTTTTAAGACAAAAATGTTATTTTTATTTGATCCTTTATATAATATTTTTGTAAAATTGCTTAGTTTTGTTTCATTTTTCTTTTTTACCATTTTATATTTTATTGCTGCAAATTAGTTTTTTTTTAAAGGAAATCTGACTGTATATAATTAAGGAAATCTGACTGTTTTAATCCCTTTATATTGATTTTTTTGCAAATACGAAACAATTGAAGTATTTATTATACTATTAAAATAGTGCCAGCTAGAAAATCGATTTTTAAAAAAATTCAAAAGTGTTTTACTAGTGCATATCAAATGATAAGTTCATAGGAGACTCGTAATTTTTTTAAATCTAATTCATGGAAATTACATATATTATTCATTCCTTTCCAAAACCAATTTCTTAATTTCTGCTACTTAAAGACTATTATAAAAACTAAATTTTTTGTCAAAATACAGTTTTTTATGAAAATAAGTTTTTTTGATGTCACAACAATTTCCTTTACAAAAGCTTTCGAAATTGGTTTTTAAGTATATTTTTTTGGGAAATAAAATTTTATTTTATTTTCATAGATTATGCTGATGAATGATGCACTTTTGAAATGATATTTTCTGATATCCTCAATATTGGTAAAATATTTTTTACGAGAAAGTTTATACGTTATAAAATAATAAATTCTTTTAGCTCAAATCTGATTAAATAGGGTTTTTTTATATGTTTTGTGATTTTTGAATACCAAAATGAACACTCTGTTCATTATAAATATTTTATGGTTGTTTTAATATTTCATAGTTCGAAAAATCTGAAAATTGTCATATTAAATTTCAGTCAAAACCAATATTTAAATATTAGGTAGTAATATCTCTTATTTCATTGTTCAGAAAAGTAGAATTTTATATTTAATTTATCAAACAAATTTTCAACACATTTGTTGATCGTATACCTAGAGAGATTTTTCTTTTACATCGGTTCCCATTGAAAAATTAAAAATTTTGCTTTTAAAATAAATTTAATTGACATAATTTTATTATTTTAAAGTAGATTTTTTAATCTATTTTCTTCCTTAATTCAAAAATATTAGTATTTTAAAGTATTTAAAAAAAACCCACACAATTAACGCATTAAAAAAATAATCTAAAACTGTCACATCTATTACACCTTTGTAAACTGCACCAATGATGCAGAGATACGAATAAATGGATTTCTTTTTTGTATCTCAAATATTATCTATCAAATTATGTTTATTTACATAAAAGTATGTCGCAATTACAAATGTGTTAATCTCTTTCTCTACATCCCCCATTTCTAGTTAAAACGAGTCAAAATCAAGATATTAATATTCCTTATTTATTACATATCGTCAGTTACATTATGAATTTTTAATTTTGTAAACCATGAATATTCCTGTAATGTTATTTTTTTCTATATATTCATAACAGATTGTATCATGCCAGGAAACAAATTACTGGAAAATTTTCTCATCCCTTCTCTCGACAACGATGCATTCGGATATCTTCTGTCATGGGTGAAAAGAGAGAAGGGAATATTTAAATTGTTCTGCGAACATAAAAATTCCTCAAATTGGCAAGAAGAACAGTTTGCAGTATTCAAGGTAAGCTCATTAAAATGTTACTTTGATTTTTCCAAAAGATAAAGAAATGTGAGATCAAATATTGTGAATGAGTCGTATTTGTTTCCCTAGCATAAATTTTTTATTGTTTATTAATTATCAGTATCTTTGTGGCGAATTGAATTGAGCCAGGATTGAACCTGAGAAGTTATAGCTCGCAACCGAGTAACATGACCACAATACAAAAGCGATTGCTCGTGTAGTGCAGCTGTTAACTGGCTTATAAGCTTTCACCACATCTTTAAGTAATCAGTATCACTTAATTTTCAATCAGCATTTTCATTGTCAAACGATATTCAGATAATATTTTTTATTAAAAAAATTATTTAAGCTTGTAAAATTCGAATTTTAAATCGATGATTTAATAAATTTTTAGTCGATTTTGAAAATTTTCAGAACTATTAATTATCATTAACCTCACGACATTTGAGTAATTTTTATGATTTTTAGTTTTTTTTATATATATATAATTAAAATTAAGAGCTTAGTTTGAAGGGCTAAATTTTGAGTTAGGTCACACCTAGTAAACAAAATTGCATTTTTTTTCTTCAAGAATGCATATAACATATGAGTACATCATATGAAGACAGAAATATATCCATGCAAAATATGCACACTTGAAACTTGCACGTTCAAAGAAATCAATCTTTGAAAAAAATATAGTCTTGCTTCAAATATTTTTGTATAGAATTTTGTATTTCAAAAATTTTGAAAAATATTTTTCGCGTTTCCACGGCAAAAAATATAATTTTAGATATTTTCAAAACTAATTGCAATATATTCGTTACAAGCAATTCTATTTATATTTCATCTGAATTTATTTATTTTCTAATGAATCTAATTTATTTTCAAGGAATGGGATCTTCTAAAAGGAAGACATGTACCGGACAACGATATTGGGTACTACACCCGCAGCAAACACCGTTTTTTAACAGCTATGCGCAGGCATAGCTGTTTGAAAACACTAGAATCTTCGGAACCAAAATTCAAGTACTATCAGCTTTCAAATTTTGAAAACTGTGAAAACCATCGTAAGTAATTAGCATTTTAAGTTTTTTAATTATATACCTGCTATTAAAGAATTATACATTCATTGGATATTATTTTAAACTTTTTCATAACTAAAAATTGTAGCATTTTACTAAGTTTTGAAATTTTCCTGTTGTAAATACTGATCGAATTTAAGTTCTAAAATTAGTTTTTTTTCCTTGAGATGTTTTTAAAAAAACTGCTAAATCAATAATGTTGTAAATTTATCTCTTATGCCTGCAACTTTAGCCCCATTTAATAGGTCGCTGACTTAAAATAATAACAACTAAAAGAGCGAATATTCTCCTCTAACTATCAGAAACATTCTTCAAATATATAAAAAAAAAGCAACCTCATTTTCATTTATCCTTTTGGAAAGATGTTTATATATTTTAGGAAAACGTATTTTTACACCTAATTATAAATTTTATTAAATCTGCATTTCGTCTATTAACAAAAAATTGTAGACTTAAAAGTTACAAAAATACAATTGAAAATTAAATATGTATACTGAAAGAAAATTAGGAGTAAAATAAATTAGCATTATATATTTTTTTATGTTTTAATACGAAGTTCAAATTTACTATTCGTAAATATTTTCTTTTAGTTTTCAAATAAAAGAAATTTAATTTATGATATTAAATGAGTCAATAAAATATCTGGGAGATGTAAATATTTGTACTAAATGTTTCTTGTGTTCACATGATTTCAGTGAAGTAAGAATATTTTATGCAGTTAAATATTCTTTATATATCTAATATTTTTTTTGTTTGTTTTTTCAGCGCCACATGCCAGCACGTCGAAGGTAAGTTTAAAGGCTTTAAAGCAGATTTTATAATTCAAATTCAATTAAAATCTTGGAAAAGATATTGAAAGGAAACTTATCACATTAAAATGTTTCTTTGGCCCTTTTCCTTTACTGATCTAACAAAAAAAATCACAAACATTTTATCTTTCTTTTTAATAAGCCGCCATTGATAACCAATTGGTTTACTGGAAGTAATGCTCACTAAAACTTCCTATTCAATATTTTGTTCTATCTTGGTTTTCAGCAACATATTTATAATTCTTAAATTTTGACAGTCTCTAACTCATACTATTATAGACGTTTGTGCCTTTCTATTACATTCTTTTATACAAATCTTTAATTTTCTATCAGCTCCTGCAAATATGAAATTTATCTTGAGGTAAAAGTGATAAAATCTTAGTTAATACAAAATATTATTTTTGTTTAAATCAATTATGTTTCTTAAGTATGTGTATAGAAAACATAAGAACTGAGCATTGAAGTCTTATGTGTGATACAGGATTTTTTGAAAATGATTTATGCAATATCTCGAAAAACTATTTGATAAAAATTTCTCTGATTCTTCATAAAATTTCGCTTTTAATATTATTTCATTGTCTTTTATTTTAGTCAATAAATCTTTAAAAATTAGGATGTCTATTTTCTATAAAATTCTTTGGTCCTGAGGATGTATAAAATGTAGTGACATATTTTTGACAAGCTAATTTTTATACCTGAAGCAAACCCGTGTCTATTTTCTGCGATACAAGCCGAATGAGTTATGAAATCTGAATGTCATTATTTTAGGTTAATTCGTAAATGCATAATTCTAGGGTAATCAGCCTTGTAGAAAATCCGATTGCTGATTGCCGCAAGCTAAAACAAAGATTATGCTTTGAGCTATCCAGTTATTTCCGAAGAGCTAAATTGATTTAAAAAGTATAAATAATTTTAAAAGATAGAAATATAGTTTAAAAAAAAGATTAACAAAACTGTAATGGAATTCAAATCGATTTAAATAATGAAAAATGTTGTTGTGAATTATATTAAGTTATCTTCGAAATTTTATTTCATTTAAAGAGGAATTTTAAAGGTACCTGATATATTTAAAAATGCAAAATTGTGAATAATAAGATAGCTTAAAAATACTTTTGAGTAATAATTTTAGCAAATATTTTCAAAAATCCTGAAAACCCATGTAAACTTTTAATTAAAATTTCGATAAGAAAATCGCATAACAGTGCACCATTATAATTGCCTGAGTACATTTGCATCTTGTATCTCCAGTTATATAGTTTGTGTTGAAGAGCACCAACAAACTCAGATACATATACTTCATTTGAAAGGAGAGATGGTAATAATAGTGTTTCTAGGCATCTGCTTATTCAGTAATTTGATACTTTCGTATTTTAGGGTGAAATGGAAACGCTGGACTCTAAATGGAATGATGATGCTGCCAAAATGGAAGCAGCATGGACATTGCTTCAGCTGTCCATTTCTGGAGAAATGCCAAATTCATCCCAAGCAGTTTCTGAATTAAGTAATGAAAGCAGGCAAGTATCTGAGAATTATATTCGTATTCATTTTGATATTTCTGATAGAAGCATAAAGTATTGGAACGACGAATATTTGAGAACACACGAAGATTCTTTCTAACATATTTTTAAAAAAATTTCTGGTGCATGTGAACTGTGTGGCTCCAGTTTGTGAGCGTTTTCAAAGCTGTAGAACAATATTTAATTTAAATTGAATTGGAGACGTCTGCTTTCCAGTTGTGATTGAGAATTATTTCAATTAGACAACTTCCTCCTAGGATATGAGGTGGCCATATTGTTCGTAGTTAAAACATATAACTGGACCATTGTGTCTCTTGAAATTTTCTCTTTTGATTATAATGTAATTAACTACACGCTAGAAGGATATTTTTCATTTGAGCAGTCGTTAATACAGTGGGCATAACATAAAATACATTATAATGCCACTATTGTTTACTCCTGTATTTATTATTATTATTATTTTGAATCTGAATTTGGATTTGTTTGGTCATTGCCAATCCCTTTCGGGCATTTTTATTTAGGGTTCTTATTCGTTTTCTCTCTCTCTCTCTGTATATATATATATATATATATATATATATATATATATATATATATATATATATATATATATATATATATATATATATATATATATATATATATATATATATATATATTCTGAAAGTAGTACATTAAAATGTAAGTCTCACTTATTCTAAATTGTTTTCTTATTGATTCGAGACCCTCAATTTTTTTTCTTTCTGTTTGCTAATTTCTGTTTAAATTCGTAAGGTCATTGACAGTCTGGTAAGGACTATTTGATTACGAATTCTTACTTCTTTCTGGCGTTTTTTCTAATTTAAACGTTTTATCAAACATTTTTGATCTGCCTTTTGTTTGTTTGATACAAATTTAGCAGTCAATTTTAAAATAATTTTTAACAAGCTTGACACTCTAATTATACCTCAGAACTAAATGACAATACACTATTAAATCGCTTACTGGTCTGTTTGATACAAATTTTATCATTGAGTTCAACTCATCTGAAAGTTGGTATAAAATCCAATGTAAAATTTCACATATTCACACATAAGATTTTAAGAAAACCAAAGAAAATTGTTTAAATAAATATAACACGTTTTTAAAATGGTCTGAAAATTAAAAAAAAATAATGAATATTTTATACTTTTTAGTCCAATTTATTAACATGATATGTTAATGTTTTATTTAAATACTCATTTGATCTAAAAGTCACATATGCAATTATAATGGGCTTCTGTTTACTATTACTAGATTGTCCTTTGTTTCCTTCTGGTATTCAATAATTCTTTCAGAATATGATGTACCAATCATTTGAGTTTTTAACTGATATGTTAAAGTGTTTGCTTTGGTAATATTGGATTTTGCTAACTTTGAATATTATCAAATAACTGATTAAATTTAATTTAGTATAAATGATAAATTTGATTATCTGGTAATTAATAAATAAAAGTCGCATCTAGTAAGGAATTTGAGAAAAAAGATTGAATGAAACATCTCATAATAATTTAAAATAATGAATCATAAAATATATTAAATCAGTATATAATTTTTTAAACTCATAATTTTGTTAGAAATATATCAAAATGCAGCATCTGATATTTTCAATCAACCATTTTATTATGAAAATGTAACTGTAAAAGTACGTAGCCTTGAAATTGACTTAATCTGGAATAAATAGCAATATTAAAAAATTCCCAAATTTTATAAAAAATAAAATATGTTATGAGTGAGAATAAAATTGCTTTTTTTTACATAGAAGATTTCAATCCTTTTCAAATGCTTTCATGATTCTTGCGTCTCTTCAATGTCTTTAGTTAAAAAAAATCTTTATAGAGATTCATGATTCTTCTCTAAGACTTCATATCATAAAAATATTTGTTGGTTTGATTAATCTCTCTTATATTTATCTGGCATTTTATTTCAATCAATTGAAAAAAAATTATCTTCAATAAATATGATTAAATTAGAAAAAAGATTGTATTTTTAAAATGATAAGAAATTTTTCTTTAACAGTATATATATAATTAAAAATAAATTTAATTTTATAAAATTATACATTATTTTTCAGGCGCTTAATCTTAATAATAGAAAAAATCAAGTACTGATATATATTCTGTATTATTCAAAAGCATGTATATAAAAACGGAAGCCATACAACAGTAAAAAAAACTATAATAAAAATATTTTTAGGCACTCTAGAGGATTTTGAATAATTTTTTTGTAAATTGAATTTCCCGTAAGGAAATTTCAAGAATTATGTCAGTCTCTGCACATTATTAGAAGTATTATGCATTAAAAGAAATACTGCAACCTTTCAATTTAAATTACTTCCTTTTTAGAGAAATAATACAGGTTTTTTTTGAAAAAAATATCTTATATAATATAAATACATAGCATTTTACTTTACATTACAGAACATTTTAAAATTAACAAAATTTCTCCCTGTTATAATTTTAACAAGAGAACTGTATCTTTTTTAGGGAAGAATCTTCATCCGATACCAGTACATGAAATATGCGATTGCGTTTCTGAAAGATAACTTGCCATTTTTATTTTATGTATATATGTATTTTATTTTCTTTTGTTATTTATCTTGTATTTTTACATATTATTTAATGTAAAAATAAATTTTTTGTATCATTTTTAATCTTAAAATCTGAAGTTTTTCTTTTTTTGTATTCATTTTTAGACTTTTTTCCCATTCATTAAAAAAAAAATAATTTGTAGCTTTTCAGTCTGTTTGGAAGCAGTCATGCTAAAATGTATTTACAAAAGTATAATGCTTTCCAATTACACTCTACCATTATTGACTATTTATATAGAAAATTATTAAAAAAAAATTAACAGGTACCTTTATAATAAAACACAAATTATATTTTAAGCTTTTTATTAACACACACACACATATATATATATAAATAAATAATATTAGTCCGATAGAGAGAATCCTATGAGTATATAATTAATATGTATACATTATAGTTTGTCATCGTAATCCAAGTAAAGAAAACATTTCTTTTTCTTCGCTTTAATGCTGGTATCAAAGGAGCAAATTTTGATTTCTAAAATCTTAAAATTCATATCATAAGGCATGAACATTGGTATTAAACATAAAACTCTAGGAAAAGTTTAGTTATTAAAAATCAAGGATGAAATGAATCAAGAATTGGATTAACCGAGGAAAAGTTTTGAAAAACGTGATCCAATAAAATTAAAAGCATGCACGCAGTATCAGAAGAATTCAATAATATGATCAGATGGTTCAACTCTTCTAACCCAAATATTTTAATGAACATTCCATTTTTCTGACGAAATGATTTTCTCTATTTCGAATTAAGAAACTCACAACTTTTACAAATTTCGAATAATTTCAGTTTATTAGATGTTATGATGAATGCAAATTCAACTTTCAGGATATTCGATTTTTCCAGTTTCCGTTGTTCTGTTTTAAATTTAAGAGAAAAAGAAAATCCATTATTTCAATTTCATCATTAAATGATTTTTTTAATAACTTGAGGAAATTTTTTCATCAGTATTTTAATAAATTTCAATTTTTATCAGTTTTTCTTATTTTGTTTTTCAGTTCCCCATAAATCTCATTTCTTAATTTATTTTTAAAATATTTTAATTCTCTTTCATGCTTATAAATTAAATTCTTGAGTTCTAAAATTTACAATTTGTTTACAATATGTTTTTTAATTGAAACATGTTTGTTCTAATTTTCTTTGTATTTGTTTAAAGTGATTTCTATTTGCAAAAACTTGATTCAATAAAAGAAAACATGATTTAAAATAATTTATTAAAAACTATAATATAAAATGAATAATTGTGTTTGTGCAGTTGAATTCCCAGAAAATATTCATCAAACACGATTGTCAACAAAACAAAATCATATCGCAATTCACAATAGTGATTGTGTAGTAACAAAAACACATTTTCTATTGCAAATGATACAACAGAAAATAATGCCATTCTAATGATTTTTATTATTATAACTACGGCAAGAAGCAGTTCTTGACTTCAATTTTCCCTCTGCAAACGAAGGCATTATAAATGCTTAATTACAGGTTTAATTACGGTAAAGGCGGTTTCTCGGTTTAAATTACACGCGAAAAAATTAATTTCTTACTACATTTGATTACAGTAACAAGAAAGTAAAGGCTGAAATATTGATATAACATAAAAAATGAAAAGAAAAAGGATTTTTATTTTATTTGAAATGTTTTATTTAAATGAAGTTTTTGAATAGATTTTGAGAATTAGTGACAAAATATAATTAAACCATTCAAATAAAAAAATGTTATTAATATTAGTCGAAATATGCAGATAATGTGTATATAAAAAAAACTTTTACTTATCAAAAACATATTTAAGTAGTTAATAAGACAAATTGTAATAATGCTATAAAATGTACATTTTTAAAAGGTAAAAGCCAATATATGTTAATAAAGCACAGAGACATGAATGATTAGTTCTTTGAAGTATGTCAGTAAGGAAGTCTGAAGTTTGAAATCAGAGTCGGCGATTGAAATATGGATAATCCAACAGTATTTGCCCTACTGTTCATAAAAGGAAAATGGGTTTTTACAACAGCGAATTAATGATGTACGGTTATTAATTGAATAAAACAGATACCTAATAATTTATAAGGTATACTTTGTAAGTAATAGATTTGATGTATTAAAGGCTGTCTGGAACTGCCAAGCCACCTACGAGGTCTGTAGTTCTCTTAAATTTAATAGAATAGAATAAATTCTAATTTGTTTCTCTGTTTTTAGTAATTTGTCACATAACAGAGGTTCATATAAGCAATAAATATTGTTTTTTTTTCTAATTTTACTTTTTGGGAAACCATCTATCCTATTTATATATTATTAAATAAGAGTTATTCAAATATATAAAAAGTTGGGATGAGTTAATGAAAAACGCGATACATTTAAAACTTATCAAACTTTTTTTTTGTTCCGTTTAGTGCAAGAAGAATGCAAAAAGGGTCATTTTTTTTTGTCATGTGTAAACCATTCGGATATGTAAATTTCATTCATTCTAGCAGCAGTTCTTGCATTGTTTCAGAATTTCATGGCCAATTTGTTTGAAAATAGACATCATTTTTTCTTTCGTCTTCTGTAGTACATTCAAAGAGTAAAAGATTCCGGCAAATCCATAATTATCTCATTATTTCATTCCATAATTAAAATTCTTATAAATATAAGATTGCATAAAAATTAGGATATGAATATTCAGCAGTGGTTCTGGATGCCCAGGCTTTAGAAACGGATAAAGGGTCACACAATAAGGATTAGTTCCAAGATAATAGGATGGCAGATGTATGGGCATATCCGTAGGGTAAAGGACCATGGGAAAAGGACTTAAAACGATGTATTTCCACATGCTTCATAAATGCGGCAATTCCCTTTTATTTTTTTTTTTATTTTTCGGAAGGGCGAGTTTTTGTGTTCATATACCCATTAGGATACAAGTAGAAGTTTTTTCAATGCACTTCCAATGGCTACTGAGAGCAAGTACTCTCTATTTCTGTAGCGACTACCATAAATCTAAGACTCTAGGCAGCAAGTGTTCTCGTGTTAGACATATAGCAACACAATAACTTACAGTGCTAGATTATTAAACAGTGCCATTTGTTCCCAATCTATAAAATGATATGTCACATGATATGTTTTATATTTTTCTGTAAGATTTGGCTCATTGACAATATACGCCCTTTAGTAATCAATCAGTGTCTTAGAAGGAAAATCCCAACTGTAAATGTTAATGTCTTAATTATCTTTCTTTTTAAACGAGAAACAATTACCGGATTTCAGAACCGTTTCGAATAAAATAAACAAGGTGGCAGAATATTAAAAAGAATTAAAAAGGAATTTGTCTATAAATTTGATGTACTGAAGAATCCACAAAAATTATAACTTTGATGCATATAATATTAATGCAATTTTATAATAGGATATATATTTTTCAGTTGAATGCAAATTTAATTGCTATATCTTTTTATTTATCAAATAAAGCAAATAACAAAAAAATATTTTAAAAGACGTTTAAATCGGCATTAATAAGATTTTTTTCTTTCATTTTTTTCTCAAAATTCTCTAACAGTATAATTGTTTTCTAATTCAATTCTTCATATCTACTATAAAGAAATTTACATCTTTTGATAAAATCTTAAATGCATGAGAGAAATTCTTTTTTTATTTCACCCTCACAGAAAATGCTATATCAGTGTCTAAACAATAAACATGATTGAAACAATATGACCAGTTATTGCATTTTTAAAATACCAGATGCCCATCATACTTTTGAAAATCTACATTTAAAAGTAAATCATATTCTACATATTTCTATCATTTCCTTTTGATTAAATTAATAAATCGAAAGATTGACGCAACACATTTTCATGCATCAAAGTCCAAATTGTATTATTAAACTTTTACAATTCATTTAATGTTTACAAATATTAAAAAAGTATAAACTATTTACTGAAAAATAACTTACATTTACCGTTATTAAAAAGTAACAAAATAAATCACTATTCCTGTTTTTGGTGATTTATCCCTGGTATGCAGTTAATGTACAGTTACCCGAAAATCGGAAATGTATTATAAAAGCCTGTTCTCCAACAGATGAAACTAACATTTCATTTATAACTATAGTTGTAATCATAAATATTGCGGAATGTCGTTCATTTTGAAATCATAGTTTTTATCAGCTATTGCTTAATAGAATGAGATAGTACAAACAGACAGTTTATCAACCCCTTGAGAAACTGATTTCCAAACTTGATAAGGTTCCATAATTAGGATAGTAAACCTTGTGTACAAAATTTCATCTATATAGCTCTTTACGCTGTATAAATATTATGTTCACTTGTACATGGACCATCGGACGGACTGTCTTTCTCAGGATTTCTTTCAAGATTCGATAGAAGGTTACGAATTTAGTATATATTCCATATACCAAATTTCATCTTTCCAGCTCAAAGTGCTTTGGTGTAATCCTGTTCACAAATAGGTATAACATCTATTTTTTCTGACACAGGGAGGATTGAAAAATGGAGATGGGTCAAAATATAGAGCGCGAATTGTTTTGTGGTTAAAATATTTTATCCCTTATATTTTTAGCATTAGAGAAAGTAAAAAGCATCAAATGCATTATTTCTGACGCATATTCAAACAATGAAACAAAAAATCTTGAATGCTTCATTTAGTTTAATTATTCTAGCGTACCTTTAAGAAAGTAAAACAAGGTCATCTGGGCCATGATCAACTGCCGCAGAAAGTACCTGAGATGGCAAATTCGTTCCTATCGCATTTTTAAATCTACTCCAGTGAGGTGTCATTTTGACTTCGAATAAGTCAGCGCACATCCGATCCTTATACAGGATGGAATTTCCGTAAGATGGATTCCCATGTGTAGGGTTTAACCAGGAAACCCAAGAGGAACCCCTCATCCCTTCTACTTTTAATATTCAAAGATGACTCTGCGCAGAATGCGGAATGAGTGCGCCGAGAACTAAAGTATTCTCAAAGGACCGAAACAAAGTAAAATAGTTCAATAATTAAGTATTTTTATTTTGCAGGAATTGAAACGAATTGATAAGATTTATTGATGGTAAGTACACCATTTCAAGACTATAAATTCTTCATTATGTACATTTGTTTCAGATATTTGGGTATTAAATTGATTGAATGAATGTTCAGAGTTTGTTAAAAAATGATTTCAATCAAATGCTATTCATTGCGATTTTGAAGAAAGTTAATTTCTTGTGATGTGCAGAATTTTCTATTGGTGTGTGGTAAGAAAGCTTTTACTTTGTCAAACAAAAGGTGTGAATTTATCTTGTAGTAGTGAATCCTTTTGTTTTCGCGCCATGTATTCGATTCGTTATGTTGTAAGCAATTCATTATAGAATGTTTGATGTTCAAAAATACATAAAGTTAAACATTTGGCTTTCAATTTAAGACTTGAATTGGAAGCTTCATTTCTATTTTCAATATTTATTGATTTTTTTAAACTTAAAAACGAAGCGGGGCACGTGAATTTCTTCAGAGTGCCAAATTATTCATCTTTAACTTGTATACCGGTTTAACTTTTTACACTACAGGTTTTAAAATGCGTGTGGGACATGCGACTCATTAGTAAGAAAAATGTGAAAATAGGAATTAACATGAGACAAATGCACAAGACCGTCTTTTAAATATTTCGGGTGTAACTTCCATTTTTATGTATATAAAAATCGGATGTTCAAAATATTTATCCTAGTTGAGGGTTAAAATTCGTATTTTCAATTGCTACAGAGTATTTCTAGAATTGTTCTTCTAAAATCAAATTGTTACATTTCATTGGGCTTTATTCTACTACTAGCCGCCTTTGGCGACCAGCCGGTTCGCCAATCTTAATGTTCGTTAAAATTTTAATAATTAAATATTTTATGCAATTCCAACTTTAATAGATTCTTCAGCAAAATATTTTAAAACTTCAAATTTTGATAGTGATATAATTCACTCATAATATTATAAAGGCCTTCAGTCATAACGTGATATATATCTCTCTAATTTTCTGTTACCCCTCGTAGAATTTATGCTTTAAATTAAAGTGTAGAGGATTAATCTGCAATTAATATAATAATATTTTTTTACTGAAACAAAGCATTGTTTTTAATAATATGATTACTGATAATAGAGTCACTGAGCGTTTAAACTTTATGGGCATTAAAGAATATTTTTCTTAATTTATGTAATATCTCAAGAATTTGTCAACAAAATTTTCTCAGATTCATCATGAACGGATCGATTCATTAACAATGTTTCATTTTAAATGCATCAAACACTAAGAAAATAAAATGAATCGTTTAAAATAATCGGTCGAAAACAGGTTTAAAAAAACTACTTAAAAAACGATGTACTTAAAACTATAAGCGTATATAAAAAAATATATAGCTAACATAAATACAATTTACTTACAAAAGCATACAACTAACCTAAAAGTAATTTAAATCGTCCGTTGATAATGGTTGCCATGTCAACAATCAGAACACAGTGCGCATGCGTGAATTTTCTTCGCCTTTTACGGTAACGCAACTGCGTGAATTTTTTTACGCCAGTTGGGGTAACGCTAGGCAGATTATACATTTTTAATTTCCTTTATTCTGTGTTATTTTAATTCAAAAGTACTTCAGAATGAATCTGCAACATGGATTAATTAACAATGTTTAATTTTAAATGCATAAAACATTAAGAAAATAAACAGAATCGTTTGAAATAATCCGCCGTAAAATGTTAACCCTAGCCTTATTACTGTTGGGAGAAAAAAAACTAAAGCCTTACTCGGTTGGCGGTGGGGAAAATAGAAGATTTTTTTGGCGGAAAAGTTGGCGGTGGGGAAAATGGAAGATTTTTTTGGCGGGAAAGTTAGTTTTTAATGAATAATTAAAATTCTAATTAAAATTTCAAAAAAGGGACCCCAGGTGCACATTCCCGACCTCTAAGGTATACATGTACCAAATTTGGTAGCTTTATGTCAAATGACCTGGCCTGTAGAGCGCCAACACACACACACACACACACACACACACACACACACACACACACATTGAGCTTTATTATAAGTATAGATATAGATAAAACGTATTTTATCATAATTTCTTAGTTTTTTTTTTTTCGCGTAATATAAATTATTGATATATGGCCTCAAATTTGTAGGTTTCCATACTGATTACATGTATCCTGAAAGGACATCTTTTGTTCAAGAATTTTTGGCCATCTAGTGTTTCGGAACAATCGGAGGCGACACCAGATTTTCTATCGATAATCGGATTATAACGTACTTGGGTTTTTGGATTCACTGAATCAATGTTAAATATCCTACAAATTTTATATCGATTATATATTTCTAATATGTCCTTTTGAAGGAAGTGAATGTATAGAATTGTCTATTCATGTAGTGTAAGAAACCTTTTTTTTAATAGAAAGAGTGAATGTATCTTATTTGCTCTCCAATCATGAATTGGATTCGTTTATGGTGTATGTACTTCATTTATTATAGAATGCTTGTTTGTTTAATTCTATATACAAGATAAACCCTTGACTATCACTTTATGACTACAATTAGATGAATAATTTTATTTTGCATATTTTATTAATGTAAATACGAAATGGGCACGTGAAAGAATCTTAAGTTCTCAAGTAATTTTGCTTTAATTTGAGTACAAGTTTAACCATCTAGCGATGTATTTTAAAAAGCATGTAGAACATACATCCCGTTAGTCTTCTTTTTTATAAAAAAAAGCTCTAGTAGAAATTAATTTGGGAGGCAGGTATTCACGAATAACTTTTAAATCCCTTGGGTGTACTCTACATGCTTATATCGATATCCATTCTCGTAGAGGATCAAAATAAAATGCGTGTTGAGAGTTGAAATTCATGGTTACAGTTGTTAGATATTATATTTAGAGTTGCTCGTGGAATCTCAAACGTATATTACATTTAATTTTTCTCCATTCTACTAAAAAAATTTTATCATAGTTTCTTGTACTTGCTTTTTCGTGGCGTTTTTGGAATTCGGCTTCAAAGCTGCATGATATTTGCATACATTGCGCATATATCCTGCAAGGACAACTCGGTCTCTAGAATAATCTATATAGGGCATTTCAGAGCAGCTGAAGGCTGTTCTGTTTCTATCACAATAACGTGCGGAGTAAAAAAAAAAAAAAATCACCATGTAAATTGTCTGCGAGAAAAAGCAGGATTTGGAAAAGATGGAAACTATTTTTAGGTTAAATATCTTTTATGCATTTTAATTCCTTAATCTTCGTGCCCCTAAATCATATTGACATCACAGTATCGTTTTGTTAACCTTTCAATTAGAAATTGTCTCTCGGGCACTATTCGGTACACTATTCGGTATTTAGTTTTATATTCTTAATTGAATCAATAAGCCGACCCATTCCCGAAGCGAAATATTTAATCCTAGTAAATAATTATAAAAGATGGTAAAGATAAATTGGTACAGTGCTCTTGCAGGTGAAATTTCAGTCTACTAAATAATAACGAAAAGTGTTTTTAGATTTCTACGGTCTTGAGATTTTAAGTAAATTGTATTTTAAGATCTTCTAAATCGTGAAATACTCGTAAATCTTCAGCAGCGGAAGTGTCGGCTGATGATGTATATTCGAAGAATAAATTCAATATTTATAAAACTTCTTGCAAAGTAATGTGCATGATTTCTAATGCATATTTTATTAGTTGTTTATGAAGGAAATAATGAATTGTATCAAAACCTGGACAGCAAAGAAAAATAGTTGCATCGTGATACTCATGACAATGAGGAAATAAGGCCGGCTTAAATAGAGAATTTTTACAAGATTCGTTTCCTAACAAACTTTTGAAATCAAATGTTTTTCTAATTTAAAGTATCTATGTTTGATATTGTTTTCTGTTTGATATCCCGATTTCTGAAATCTTCTATAATTTTGTTTTATAACAAGGGTGTGGTTCTGAATTTTTCTTACGTGTACATCTAAGGTCATAAATTCTTGAGCTCGGGGATATTATGTCGCAAGGCATATTGAGACTCTGAGCAAAAAAAGGTTTAATGTTCTTGCTGGCATTTAAAATGTTGATTTCGTATATAATGGAAGTGGACAGTCGTTTTATTTGTTTCCTTTAAATCTTATATTTTAATATAATTTCATGAAGGTATGTCTTTGCTTTGTTTTGTAATAAATCTTGGAAATTTATTCAGACAATAAATTCCACCTCCCACAGTTGAAATATTAAAATGGGAAACAAAATTTAGCTAAAACAGGGATAATATGGTCTTATCTATCCAATTATATAATAAGAACATAAGTGATTTAAAACTAGTTTTATCCCACAGAAAAGCAATCGCAATAAAATGTTTGCTACATTAATAAAACAGACTTGAATAAGATTAAGAAAAATTATTAGCCGATGCATTAAATGTTTTAAACTGCAACGCCATGTAAAAATGTTGGTTTTTGGAAGCTACTATAGAAAATCGCAAGAATAGAATTAAAAATTTTAGTCCGATTCACAATTATACGAAAAGTGTCACTTCCGAGAAGAGATTTCAAACCCGCCAAGTACATATCACTTAAATTTTATTTTCAAGGTGCCATTATCCTTCCTACTTTATTCAAGGTCAATTTTATGCTTGGTGAGAATGAAAATAATACATTTATTGGAAACATGCGAGACGGCTTTTGAAAATACCACTCCCTTTGGATTCTACAGAAACAATGTACAAAGTATAGGTACCAAATTTTATGGAGATCAAGGATGTACTTTTATGTATTATAAACGTCGCACCATCCCCAGTTTATATTGCACCGTCCTGCATATTCTTTTCTTATTTTTAAGATGTGTATAGATGGATATTTTTAAGTTGTATATTGTATCTGTACTTTTACAGCTAACTGAACAACGCCTGCTTCAAGATGATTGGAAGTTTTTCTACCTTTTTCTGGTCGACAAAACCTTTGGACAACTATTGTCCTGGGTTGATAAAGACGAAAGAATGACTCTTATTTTGGAAACATATCAGTAAATAAGGGCATATCACCAATGTCGCTGTTGTTTTTTTTTTGTTTGTTTTTATGTAAGCTTATTAAAAAAATATTTTTCGAATATTCCAATAGATATTGAATATTCAGATCATGTATAGTTAATCAACCATATGTCAGCTATATTCGTAAAAATACTAGTCTTCTCTCTGAATCGCAGTATGTCTAAAATGAAGAGAAGTTTTCATATATGATTTTATTTAGAAAAGAATTCTTTTCCTCCTGCATATTCTATTTTATCCCCGTTTGGTAGGTATTGCCGAAGATAAGCGCATGCGTAATGGTTGGAAGATTTTTATATTTATAAATAGATAGCAGAATTTTTAATTAAAATTTTAAAAAACGGAAATGGTCTTCGTGCCAAATGTTCTCACAAACTGACTTCTCTTCCATCCACATAAAAATTAAAGGCGGACTTTGGCAAAACCATGAATGTCATAAGCCAGGTTCTTCAGTTCAAAAAAACGGCAGTTTATTATTAATATGAATGTACTCGACTACGCCTTTTGGATGAGTTTTCCCAACCGGATGAGACCAAAATCAAACACAGAATTCGGAAGGTTGATAAGTAGAATATGAAGCTAGCCACAAAAATAAAATATGCAATTTAGAGATTATTTTAAAAAATGCATTTAATTTCATAGCAAATTACTTGTGTAAAATCACATGCTCTGAAGCAATAAAAAACAACATTCTATTTAGAAAATTTTAAAGGTTATCAGCGATTTTTTCGGGCTCCATATTATTTTAAGTTATTTGTAGATATGCCTGCCTGCATTTGAACTTTATTGGAAATATGTATTGGAATGAATACCTCGAATTTAAATATATAAATGTGTGTGTGTGTGTGTGTCTTTTAAACATTATGAAACTAGTTTTAATAAGAGAATTTAATTTTTTACAGAGACGCATCTTTTATGCTGATACCAACAGTGGCGCTTTTCTAGATGTACTTTCCTACTGTATGAATCCTGACCATGTGTATATATTTCAAATTTGCATTGTATATTTTTATAAGATTTTAATGTTTTACTTCTTTTTTATGTGTTTGTAAAATCTGTTTCATTAAAAAAAATAAATCTTTGCTGTGATTTTTCAATTTCAAAATGGTCGTTCTTTTTATTGCATTTATTTTCCCTAGGCACTTTTCCATTATTTGGAATTTTTGGATTAATGGTTTCGCCTGAGTTTCTAAAGTTCTCCATATTTTGTATTAAGCAAGACTGCTCCTTATTCACAACGGAATATTTTTGACAATTTGCATTAATTGGAAAGAGAATTTACATGTAAACATTTAAAAACAGAAACGTATATTAATATGTATTATAAACATATATTATTAGTGCAATATTATTAATGCTGTACTAAATTGCTGTTATTAACTTTAAGGCGAGTTTCAAATAAAGGATTGATGGGAAAAGTTACTTATTCCTTAGAATCAAAGATTTCAAAAATATATATACGCAGATTTTTCTGAAATCTTCCTCTTTCAAAATAACGATTGTTTATTAACTTTTTTACCTTTAAATGAAGAAACAGGATATGTAGATTGAACGCATCTCTTTTGCCCCGATTGCTAATAAAATTGAATGGATATTTTTGCAGACAAGAAAACGCAGAAGTTTTATTATCTTCTGCGCTTATATATAATCAGAATTTAGGAACATATATACTAAAATTTTGATTTTAGAATTGTATATTAAATTTCATCTTTCAAGTACTTTGCCTTTTTATGTGATAGTGATGGCAGGTTTCAGTTCAAAATTTGACAATGTAAAACTTTGTGATGCGAATATAACGTAATAAAATATTGAAATTAAAAAATCATAATCTGTCACAAATAATAAAATAGCTTTTTTATATTTAATATTCCAAAGCAGTCACATTTATAAACGCCATGTGGTCCATTACATTTTCTTTAAGTCTAACACTTTCTGTTCTACAGAAGATTCGATACACTGAACGGAGATACGAGCCCTTGGAGAATTTTAATTTCTCATGATGAAACTAAATCATTGTTAAGGCGTTTCGATGTACATGATATTTGAAAGATAAGCGAAAAAATAAATAACTAAATACCTCACTTTTTATGGTAGAAAAGATTTAATTTCGTTCAATGAATTTAATGACTCACTTTAAAATGGGTGAGTAATATTACATGACTAGCAATACATTACTAATCGTAAATTTATGGAGAAAACACCATGACATAATATGTAAACCTCGATATTATGAGCTTAATCTTATTGAAAGAACTGCCTTTGAATAAAAAAACTTCAACTTAAAATTTTCATATAAGCACGTACGCACCTTTTGATTTAACGAGTACGAGACTAATGTCCTCAATAGATGTTTAATTGTGCCAAAGGGACAGGGAGTCGCCCAATGATTCGTTTGAATAAAGGCATTTTTATTACATGCGTTGTATACATTAAATTATGTCATATGATATTAGAGATCTTACTGTTGGGATAAACACAAACTTCACCCCTATTTTGGTTTTCTATGTATGATCGAAAAATAATTATTCTGAAACATCTTCACAGCAAGCGGTTTTTTTTCGTCCCTTAACATCGGGACAAAATGGAAATATACCATTACTATGTGGTGCGCTTTAAAATTTGTAATAAATTAAAAAATAAACAAGTAACTATTTTAAGTGCTTCCCTTTCTAACAATTGCACAAAAAATTTATCGATAAAAAGTTATTTCATTTATAAAATTACTTATCAAATTACATTTGGCAAAACGTTGCGTTTTAAACTTATCGAATTCCCAAAGATACGAATCAACAGATGATAAAACATTTGAGCCGCTCACTATATTTAATATAGAAGCTCTAATGATAAATTTACGTAATAAGGTGAAGACTTCAATAAAATTCTGTAACTAAATAACTTCCTGGGGTTTTCTGAATTCGCTCTGAAAAAACTTCAAGTCAAAAATTGTATATGCAAAGGACTTGTGGTCATATTTTGTCCAAATTTCGAACTAATCTTCAAATTCATTGATAGATCTTATTAGCTTGAAATAAAGTTAAATCGAGATAAAATTGGATCATATATAATAGATAAATTGAGATAATAGAAAAATAGATAAACCAAGATGTTCATTTTTACCTGTTAAATCTCGGCATGTGGGCGATCTTTTTATGTATTAACGAATCACAATTTTTCTCAGCATCTTTAAATCTTTTCTAAAATGTCACTATTATCATTACGACATTACCAATCCATCAACTAAGGATACAGAACCAAATGAAAAATGAACTGGTGCAGATTGGAATATTAGAGTCCTGTGATTTTCCCTCGTTTTCCATATGGTTTTCAGGTTGTACGAATGACAACATACATGAATTCTTCAAATTAAGATAAAAGAAATGCGATATTCGAAAGTGATCACTATGCATTGACGACAAAGGATTCTGTTTAATCGCAGAAATAAGATGGATGTTGGCGAATACAGCAAGCTGAACTGAAATTCATTAATACTTCTGAAGTAAATAACCTGTTAATTTTTTTAATTATCCGCAATAATTGGTTGAAGAAATAGTCCAAATAAGCATTTTAATGGTGAGAACAATCACCTTCAAACGAACTCTCTGAAATCTACTTTTCTCTGTCATTATCAATCATTTGCATCATGTTCTAAACTCTGTGATTGTAAATTTCTTTATAACCTGAAGTTAAATGGATTATTGGGTTTGAAAAGATAGTTTCAAAGGATACGACTTTATTCATCGACTTTCTAAATGATTTTGGATTTATGCAGATGGTCTATATAAACTAAACCACTTGAGATTCCCTGTAACAAGATATTTAAAATCTAATTCTAGCAAAGACAATATCGACCTTATCAAAAAGCTTGCATTTTATATTGAGATAACTATGAATTAATGACCCAGAAAGCTTCTGGGTCATTTGTTAATGATATTAACAAATTAACAATGATCATTTGTTAATGATGTTAACAAACGATCCAGAGAGCTTCATAATAAAAAATTGCATGTTTTTTAGAGTGACTGATATAAATATAAAAACGCCTCAATGTAAAGCTTAATATTAAAGCACATTGTTGAGAATAAAATTTTGCTTAGTGTTCTATGCTTAGAATAGAGTTTGCTACATTCTGGCAGATGAAACAATTTATCATTGCAATCATCTTTAAATGGCATTATATTGACTCGTTAAATCTTTGTTTTCATTTAAATTCATGTATAAATGCATCAAAATTAAATCCCTTCTTGTATAACTTATATACAAAAATACGTTTGAAACTCATATTCAAAAGAGGAAAATTATTAATAATCGGAAATTAGAGTAAAACTCTATGTTTGGATAATGATGAGCCTCTACGTCTTACACCAGAGTGATTCCAAAATAGCAATTTTGGAACATTGTCCCCTTTTTTGGTATGCAATATTTTTAAAAGTGCAAACAGCTGGACAGATGAAAATGTGCATTAGTTATAATATTATTCTGTCATACTTTCTCTATAGTATTTTTTTTTCTTTCGATTGCTAACCGAAATTGAATCCCTCTAAATTTTGACACAAAATTTGTACATAATCCACAGGCATCTCAAGTGTTCTCCGAATTATTATCTTAAACAATGTGAAAGTGAATTTTCGCAGAAGCTGGCATTTGATTAAATAGCTGAGAAAACAAACGGTAAGATGGTTAATAAATAATTTTAACATCTCATCATAATTTCTTTATGTGTGATACATATAGATAATAGTTCAAATGATTGAAATTTAAGAAAAGACAGATTTTTACTTTTTTTAGTTTTGCATCATTAAACTTAATAATATTTACTTTAAAGTTAAATTAAAAATATTTCGAAATTCGAAGTCGGAGTTTAAAGCAGAACTCTGAAAAGAAATTTTTTGAATGGTAAGGTACAATTTAAAACAATTAGTTTAGTTTTGGAGTTTCTTATTTTAATGAATACTGTTCCGTCAGGATTGATTTAACAGTTTTTCTTCTCCCGACGCTTTTGTTCATTTAATAGGTAATTGCATTTTAACCTTATTTTCAGAGTATAGTCGAAAGAATCAAAACTAAATTTATGTTCAATCTCTTTTATTATTCGGGTTCATAATTTGATATATATATATATATATATATATATATATATATATATATATATCATCTCTTTAAGAAAGTTTTTATGGACAAAAAGAAAGTGCAAACAGTCAACTTTCTGAGGGATTTGTTTAAAAATTTGAAGAAAGTAATTTAATTAGATAATATGTGAAAAAGTTTTGGGCAGACAAGACTGTGGATTCATTAGAAGTCTAAAAATTTATTTGTTTTCTTGCTTATAGTTTTACTCGAAGGATGTCCCAGCTTTCCTGATTTAAATTGGATCGTCCGACATATTCTTCTGCTTGCTATTATTATTCTTAAGATGCTGAGTAATGAATACTCGCATATTTTAATATTTTTTTTCAATTCGTTCAGCATCGACAACCGCCTTCCCGTCGAAGTGTGGGGAGGATTGGCAGGCTTTATCAGATCAGATATGGACATTTTACCGCCTTTTAAAAAGGTATATTTTGTACAACATTAGCTGAAGTATTTTTAAAGAAGAAATTAATTTAGCTTAACTAAATATAAATATAAACTTGTAAAACCAGGAAGATACTTCGTCCGAAATATGATATGGAAAAAATTGGAGGCAGAAGTTTATTTATTTTCAAAAGTTTTAAAATTCAAAGGCTAAATATAGTTTTTTTTTCTTAGAAACTTTCTTACGTATCATCTTCGTTAACAAATTTCATAGTTTTTAATTCGAAAATAAAAAATAGTTATGTTTCTTAGTAGCTTTAATGTTGCTTATATACGTAAATTATATAACCTAACAATCGGCTTTATATGCCTATATGCAAATACGTATATTTTGTTACATTGGATTAAGAGTATATTTCTGACTGCAGCATATTCATTCTGCTTTTTTTAAACAAAATATTTTCTTAAACAAAAATTGTACAATATTTTCCTTTATTTAATTTGTATCTTATATTTCTAATGATGATATTCTGGTATTTTTAAAAACATACTGTCATTAAGAAACCTATTAATAAATATCGAATAACATATATAGCATGATGGAGGTAAGTACGTTTCTCGCCATAACCGATTTTAATAAAATGGCCAGTCGTGATTTATCATGCATCTGCTTCACCAAGAAAATAAACATCTCTAAAAGTTTAAAAGAATCAATATTTAAAACAAACACTCGAAAATAATGTGTTTAGACAGTGTTATTATAATAAAATTTCTAACATTTTCAAGGGACTCATAGGTATGTGATAAGTATCCTTCTGGGGATCGAATTGCACCATAAATTCATGACCCTATGCTTTGAAAGATGCACCCTGTTTAACAACTCATTGAGTGGAACGTCCATTTGACTATCAAATACTTCCGTTCGAGGAAGTTTAGAAATACTGTGCCGGTTTGGATCTCGTCATCCGGCCGCAATTGAAAAGTAGTTTCGCCCCAAAACAGTCGTTTAAAGAGGAAGATTATCTAATTTAACGAATCTAAATCTAAGATTTTAAATAAACTCGAACAATTAATATTATTTAAAAATTAAATGTGCAATTCCTTTTCATTTCTGCAAATCGAACGATTTATTTTCTAAAGCATGCGGTTATATTTACAGTTTTTTTTTAAATGAATTTTTGCCAGTTTGCTATCGAATTACTGTTACAAGATTGAATATCCATCAAAAGTAACTCAAATATTTCTTCAATCCTGAATTTTCATATATTTAAATTAAACCAACTGCTTCATATGTTCTAGCCATACACACACAAAAAAAATCTTTCATATGAGCGTGTACTAGATGCAAAAAAAGCTATAGACAGGCAAAGAAAAAATAAATAAAACTGGACTAAAATTAAAGGACGAGGCAAAAAAAGAAAAAAATTTATAATGTCTGAATGGCTCAAGCACAGTAGTTACTGTTTCACAACAATATTTCACAATAACAGTATCATCGAAAACATAATTAGTAAATACTAACACTTACCAAAAATGGTCAGTTTAAACTCTGAAAACAGAAAAAGAAAACCAAAGAGAAAAATATAAAAAAGTAAATGAAAAATAATTAAATAAACAGAAAAAAAAATACATGCATTGGCTCAGTCGATTTAAGAGTCCATCACCATGAACGAAAGGCTAGATTAGTGTTGTTTTTGCATTTATTTTTATATTCACAAGATGCTGCCAACTTTTAACAGTGCTTGACTTTCTCTATACATGCTTTGGAAGGGTGAGGTAGAGTCCCTTTTAAAGTTTGCAATTGTTTAAAAAATATTTTACATGTGAAATATTAAGAGGAATGCAAGTGGCTTTACCGTAAGGTGAATGACAAAAAGCCCTTTTATATTTCCCTTCCGCTTTGTAGTAAAATATCATATGACTGTCCTTATCCTTTGCAGTAGTAAAATAACATATGGAGTCCAAAAGAAGAAATATTAGTCCAGATAGGAGACAAACTAGGATGTGCGTAAGTTTCAAACCATATGGTAAACATACGAGTAAACTGAATGAAAAAGAGAGAGAAGTAGAAAATACTATACAATCTCATTGACCGGTTGTATAAACAGTTGATATACCATTAGTGTCGCAACGACAATAGTGGTCATTTGTGAAGGATATAGAGAAGGTAAGGATTGTGTGACGAGTGTGTGTAAAGATCTCCCACATCTGGAGATTTAAAAGATAGAAGTGAGCAATTTTATTACTGCAACAGAGACGATTTAGCTGTCATTCAGGCTAATAAGTTCCATAACTAAATTTGTAGATTGGTGAGAAATTTTGAGATACATCAAGTCAAATGTTTTTCGTATATATATGAATATCTTCTTGTGTCCAAATCGTGGCTAGTAAACCCTTAAAAAGAGATAAAAGAAACTTGGAAAATAGTCTTTAAACAAAAATTGCTCATCTTTGAGTTAAAAGCCAATCGCTCAAAATAGATAATTTCTTTTTGCGAATATGATTCATTGAACAATAAAACGATGTGAAACATTTATATGTAAGATAATCACAAAAAGTGAAATCTAATCCTACCAAAATCTTATAAATGAGAAAAAAAATTCACTGTCATTGCTTATACCCTCTACATTGGATCAAAGAAACGTTTATTTGGTCAATTTTTATGTAGAATTTAAATTTAATCACATTTAGCAGATTAGATGTTAATAATAAAGTCGCTTCAATAAAACTTACAGTTTGGGAAATCATAAAAGCCATGGATGATGATGCCGTGTCGGCGTTACCATGGAAAGGGGGTGCAGTAGCTTCTGAGGCAACATATTTACAATTACAAAGAGGGCAAAAGAACATTAATTGTCCAAACCTAACACATTACATTGTGTATCAATTCGAATTAAGAATGTCGAATATTTTAATTATTCAGTTGAAAATAATAATGCGCAATAGTAAAATAGACTGATGAAAAATTCTTCTGCGTCACAAAAGTATATCTTCCATATCTACAAAACGAAGAAAAGCTAGATGAATGAAATTTGGCTGATATATTGAATATCTTATATGCAGATATCTATTTGCAGATAATATTTTATATGCAGATAATATTTGGAATTAAATGTAAGAAATAGATGACTAATTTTCACCAGAATGCAAACAAGATAACTCTTTGGCTTAATTATATGAAATTCGATACACAATTTTGTGGCTACAATTTCAGTTTGTGTCAAATTTTTGTCTCAATGAGCAGGAAGGATGGCTTCCGAAATGCACATTCTGTGCTAATTGCTTCCCAGTGCAAATATCTCAAGATGCTTTTTCGTAACAATTACTCTTCATATGCGTGAGGTTAATAATACAGAACAGTATTTTTGAAAAAAATATAGAGAAAGTTTCAGGGAATCTGAGAAATATGCATTTAATATTAATCAAATTAATTGCTATCCTCCTTTCATCTACATGAAACCATTATCATTACTGTGCTTTTCAAATGAAACCCAAAATATTATTGAGATTTATTTCCGATTGTCATGAAAGTTTGATGAGCGTCGAATGCCCGATTGTCATGAAATTTCGATCAACACCAGTGAATATCAAGCTTCAGACAAATAACAACTGATGCATCAAAATGTTAAAAATTATATTTATCTTAAATACAAAAATGTAGAACAAATACACATTATAAAATTGAATTAAGGCAATATTTCAATGGCTTGATATTGAGAATATATGTATGTATATATATTTTAAAATATAAAAGTTTAAAAAGTATAAACCTGTAATCAACAAGGTAAGCGAAAGAATTCAAACTTTAAAAAAAAGGGAGGGGAACGTACATTCAGCTGTTCTCGAATATTCATTTCGGTTTCTGAATTTGAAATAAATCAAGTAGATGAATATCTATCATCTCATTAAAAAATATATCCCTATCGATAGCGATGTATCCGAAAAAAATCGGAAGATAAAGTCAGAACTTATAGCTATCGATAATAAAAAAATCCATACTTCTAATCAGTAGCGAACACTCAAGTAAGTATTGAAAAGTGTGGAAAATCATGCAGCATTGCTTTAGGGGATGCATCTATCTTTGGAGGTGATTTGTTTTCCAGTGTGAATTCCTACGTCGTTTGTGATGGAAGAAAATTCCCTTTCACTTGTTATAGAGAAAATTCCCTTAAACAAGTGATCAATGTTTACAAAAAAGCATCCATCAACTGTCTCAACGAGTGAAAGCCCAGATTTATATTCTGTAATTTAATTTTATTTTAATTTGAATTTTCTAATTACTATACAATTGCAAATGATATTTTCATATTATTATTTAAAATATTATAATGTTTTTATTTTTTCATATCTATTATTTAAAATTTATTCATAATATTATAATTTGTTGAATTTGAAATTTATGTACCTGCTACTAAAATCAAGAAAAATGATTTCCCCAAATAAATTTAATTTAATTAAATTTATCTAACTCCAGGGTTTTTAAATTGAAGAATAAATAAAAATAATGACAAATGATATCAGAGAAAATTAGTAAATACCTTAGAGGAAATGTGTTACACCTCTGATTGTAATTACACTATACTCTGGTGTTTATTGTGTAAGATTGCTTTTTGTTTTAATATGCATACAGACCTTGTGAAAGAAAAAAATTAAAGATTTTTATATACTTCATAAAGGCACATGATAGTTAGAATAATGTAGTAAATGAATCAGAGTAAATTGTTACACGTCTGACAGTCACTAAGCTGCCCTCTATTATCACTGTGCCAAAATACATGTTTACAAATACAAATATATATATATATTTTAATTATCCAAATATTTTTTTAAGTTATTGTTTTCCAAATATTTATCTTATAAGAGTAATTTGAATCTTGTATTTGTTACATTCATTCACAAGTGAATGTTCATTTGAAATCTTTGAATTTTGCATTTATTACTTTTAGTTCCAATTTTTTTTCATTTGATATTTTTGAATTTTGCATTTATTATTACTATTTCCAAATGATTTATTTCAAACACATGAATCTTACATTTATTTACATTTCCAAAAGTTTTATATGCAAACCATTCAATCTTTCAATTATTATTTTATTTTCCAAGATTTTTAAAAGATATTTTTGAATCTTATATTTATGGTTTCAGTTCCAAGTGTTTAATTTGAAATATTTCTCTCTTAGAGTTACTATTTTCATTTGCAAGTTTTTATTTGAAGTTTGAAATTCTTATGCTTTCTATTTATTGTCCAAATACTTTATGTAAAATTATACTGATATTACATGTGGGTAAAGTCATAGCAATATTGGTATTTTATTTAATAAATCAATATTTCATTTATAATTTAATAATCTCGTTGAGTCAGACTTCTTAGCATTTAAGAATAATATAGGCAAATATACCATAGACTGTCTTTATTAAATTGAGTTTTTACAGAAAAATGGTCAAAAATAACTTTGTGTTTATTGACTTTGTGATTTATTGTTTACTTTGTTTTTAAAGTTTCTTAATTAATGAAATTGCTTCTTTTTGTTCTATAGCCTATAAATGTCAAATTGTATTTTTTCTTATCATTAATTGTTAATGAATGTGTACAAAGTGGTTCCTATTCATTTATATGAAAAATGTATTCTCTGAATGTAATTGTATTTGTATGAAAAACAGAGTAGAGAACTTCATATAAAGGTCAGAATCGGTCCAAATGCAAAAAAAGCAAAAGTATCTCTTAAAGCAAATAATTTTAAGGGCATTACCAATATTTTAGCTTGTTGGGAATCAAATTTCATCGTTAATGATTGCATATTAAATAATTAATATTTCGTAAAAAATTAATAAATCTTGTAGAGGATAATTTTAAAATTTTTGATACGATTTGTCCACGAACTACTTTATTGTATGTAGTTGATTCCAGTACAATACATTTGTTCTTATGGTCTGCTTATTTTTCCATTCCTCTTTTCTTTTATTTCCATTTGCATATAAATTTATCCATCATTCAGATGATTTAACCTCTTAAAAGTCCATTTTTTTTCCTAATTATGGTATATCAAAATAATTTTAAAATTAGAATCGGTAAAAGAAAATTGAATTGTTTAGCTTATCAGACTAATTTAATTTGGTTAATTAATAATTAAATAACAAATCAAGATCTGCAATTTTGTGTGAGAAATGGAACTCAAGTATTTAAGTTTTTGCCATATTGAAGAATTTGTCAGAACTTATGCCAATCTCTATAACTTCATAGAACAATTGATGAATTTAGTGGGAAGCGTACTGTCCGTGGTTCTAGAAAGGGTAAATATTTCCCAATCCTATTATAAATCAGAAAAGTCTGGAAAATGTTATTAATATTACTGATTTGCGAACAACAGAATGAACATTTCCTGTCTCATTCTAAGCATATGTTTTTTTAAACCAAACGATAGAGATTATAATAATTTCTTATTACTTAGTGAGATTCACATGAATCTTTTCATGGACAATAAACGACTTGATTTCCAAGCCACGAATTGTTTCAAAAATTCAAAATAGCATAATTTAGTGATGAAACTAACACTAAGTCTTTTGATTGTGATTATTTGATTATTCAGTTGATTGATTATTTGATTATTCAGTTGATTGATTATTTGATTCAGTCAATAATTTGATTTTGATTATTCGGTATGTAGTTGAAAAAAAAATAATTTCTAAAATAAACTTATTCTTGTTTAGCTATAAACATACTGATTAATAAAAATTGCAAGATTAAAACTGATGAACAAGACGGACTCAAAAATTCTGGAATAAAAACACAATATCTTTTAAAATTAAGACTTTACCCAAAAAATTGAGAAGGTACTACATATAAAATACAACTGGATGAAAAAAATTTTATAAAAAACAATTTATTGAAATCAATATTAGCTGAAATTAATAACCCTCACTGACTAATCGTTTCATTTTTAGAAATATTGTATAGAATAATTTTTTTGTCCTTACACATATTAACATTTTTATAATTAAGTTTTGTATTTCCCTTACTTGTATTTTGTAAAGACATGTGATTTCTGAATGTGAAGTGAATTGCATTTTTTTATATGTTAAAACTTGTTCGAGATTTTTTTCATGTATAATGAACAAATGAATGTAAATAATATTTTAAAATTAGAAAATAACCTGCCCTTATGTGTTTCTTTTGTACTTAGCCAAATATGCACCTATGATAACAACAGTGCTCAGTTAACTTCATATACAAAATGAAACATTTTATGAATAATGTTACAGTTTTAGAGCAAACAACTTTTTTAATTACAAAATTACATTACACATTACAAATTACATTTAATTACATTACAAAAGAAGCAGAAAGTTTTAAACATATTTTTAATTACGTTGAAATAAATTTTACAAATTATGGAAATGAGATTGACATTCATTTCAGTAGTGAAACCTTCTAGGCAATGATGACTCCTACAAAGAATAAAACAAAAATAAGTTATGTCTAAGGAAAAATGTTATTTTTCAATTAATGGTAAACAATTTTACTTTTAAAATTCACATCATTAACAAATTAAAATATAAAAATTTACATATAACAAAAAAATCATAAAAAAATGAATTCTCAAAGCAACCAATCGTTGCATTCATGGTTTAAAAAAATATCTAATGAATTAATGTATTATTGGATATCTTGAATTCTGAATATAATCTTTTATACGAACGATAGCAAAATTTGTCATAGAATTGATATCATAGTCACAAATCCTATACCCAATTTCATTTATTTAATTCATTGCATTTTTTCTGTTATCGTGTTTGATATGTATATACGTTATAGATTCTAAACCTAAGCATCTACAATTTATATATAAAACTTGAACCAAATTTTAACTATCCCGCTTTTAACATTTTTTTATGATAATTTTAATTCGTCCCCGGATAGCCGGAAATACAGATTTCTTCTGAAAGGATTTCGTAGAAAATTTGTTGAAAATAACCCATAAATTTAAAGTAAAGGTCATATAAGAATATTTCATTTTGGCTAATTCTAAATTTCCAGATATAAAGTGGCATGAATGTTAACATATATTTCAATTTTTTTCAAGCCCAGAGAGATCTGAAAGGTCAAGTTTCTATAAATTTCAAATTCCATTTTTTTTCTCCATTTTTTTACCCTTCTTACAGGAGAAAGAACTGAAAAAAATCCACAGTAGGGGCAGTAAGAATTTTCCAGGATTTATTTAGGTGCTATACATTAGCAATGCTACTGGACCTTTAGTAATAGTTCCGTTGCTATAAATATTTTTCCGGCTCAACTGTTCGGAGGAATGAAGAATAAGGATTCCATGGACCCTCTTATGAGAAACTATGTATCCATATTTTTTCGAAATCTTACCCAGAGTTACTCCCAATATATAAAATTCAAGTCAAGAATCAAATTAGATATTACATCCTCTTAAGGAACTCGATGTTGCTAGAGCAAATGCATTTTTAAGTAAATAAATAGACATTTAGTTAGGGATTTTTAATATTACGAGTTCAGGTGAAGAAAAAATGTGAATACTATATACCAGACCTTAAACCCTTTCTTACTAGACTGTTCAATGTTCTATTGCGTAGAAAATAGGTATTTAAATTTTCTAAGAGATACTAAATTGTTGAAAATTGTTAAAAGATACATACCTCAAATGCTAGAATTTCCCTTAACTCTTCCAGCGTTTCGGATACAATCCGAAAGACGTCTAGCTAAAAAGAAAAAAAAAGAAAATTTATAACAATTTGTGCAAAAATTTAGAAGAATTTTCTCATGGAATAGAGCATTTGTTAAACAAATCATTTTGAAACGTTTTTTTTTTTTCGTTTTTTTTTTTTTTTCCGAGTTACTTGGAACATGTTTATTACAGTTCAGTATTATACAAATGGTTATTTATTCTTTGTACATTTTTTGTTACTCACTCTAAGCTACATAATTACATAAGTTATTGTCGTTATCGTCAGCTATGTAAAATGAATTAAAATCACCAGGAATGGCATCACTAAAAGTTACTCCTACATTCTCAAGAAAAAATTTTTATTCCTGCTTTCCCATATAAAACTTTGGACCTTGTCTAAGGTTTACTCCAGTGCCACGAAGCTCGGATTTTTATTTTCAGTCATAAGGTTTTAGGGTGTTGGAATATAGTAAAAAAAAGTAATTTTATGTATTAATCGCTTTCCATTGATGAACAATTGTTTACAAATAGTCTTTTAACGAGATATCTTTAAAGCTTAATCGTTGTCATAGGTTTATGCACAAATATCAGAATTAAGCCATTTTACAGATCAATTAAAACTAAAATGTTTCACAGAAATGCAACTTTAATCACAAAATGTCATACCATATTTCATTCATTTCAGTCCTTCGTTTATGGGTTCTCATTTACATCCAAGCAAAAATATAGACTGATGGACTAACAACACTTTTATTTAATTCAAAATTTGATAAGGATTTAAACTTTTGATACCAAAAATTTAACCGAATTTCATTTACCTACTTTGTTTGAAGATTTTGAAGTTGTCTTTATGTGCTTGCAACAGTACAGAACTGCAGACGGTCCTCCATTTAGATACTAATTAAATGTATAAAATTTCACCTGCCTAACCCTTTATATATTGGAGGTAGCCTGTTCACTTTATCTCAGACATCTGGACAGACAGATTTCCTCTTAATGGATTTCAGCAAATTAGGTATTAGGGATTTCTATCAAATTTTATTAGTCTAACAAAGAAATAAAATAATTAATGTCGTTCAAGAACAAACACTATTTCAGAAATGTTTTTCTCGGTTTCAGAAAAGCTTAAAGCTTAGAATTCATGAAAATTTTGAGTTCGATTATTTTTGAAAATGACAATGCTTTCTTTTCCCGTATGAGAAAGTATAGATGATTTACATTAAAATTTATCTTATTTTGTACTATCTGATCAAATATTTTCAAATATAAGAAATGACACGCCTTTTTCGCATTTGCGCCTAGTATATAAAAGATAAATCCAATAAGAATTTTTATCCAAGAACCATCATTTTTTATGCCACTGGGCATATAAAATATAGATCTCTAGTTTTTTTTCCCCTCAAAACCTGATTTTTTAATTAAGTTTTTTTTAAAAATCACTTACGAAAAATCTGATTTTCTAGAATAATTGTAATATGAATATTATCTGTAATTCAGATTCCGCCAGGCAATTAATGTTTTGAACATTTCCTCTGAACTTTTAACAAGGAGACATCAGTAAAAACAGAATCTTATGAAATTGTAACCTTTTGTTGGCTACATTTCTTTTTAATAATAAGGCAAGATTTGATTGATATTCATTTATTAATGGTACTAATTTGAAAATAAAAATATTGAACACCAAAAACTGAAACACTTTTATGATTAAGTCTGAAGTGCATAATTGAAAACTACTTTGATAAATATTTTAGATTAGAGCAAGGATATATTTTGATAATTACATAGTATATTCATTTCTATGAATATAATATTTCTTAATGAAACTACATAAATAATTGCATAACTTCCGTTATTGACATAAATATATTATACTGTCATGCCTCAAAATCATGTGCGCTTGTTCAATTTGCAAGTATATAAATATGTACTAAATAAGAAAGCAATGTAATAATACCTTAAAAAATCAACTATATCTAGATCTTCTCGTATTAATATTTAAAATAGTTAGAACGTGTATTTAAAATCAGGTGTAATTTTATCTAAATATATAAATTTCAATTGCTCAGAGTTGTGTTCAATGGCGACGGAATTCGAAGTGGTTTCTGTTCTAATACTAAAATTAAATCCCCCCCCAAACATATTAACATTAGTATGTTGATTTACCAAGAAAAATTTATTTGCTTCAAATACCATAAATTGAAATCATTAAAATTTGACTTTAGAAACTTAGAATTTCACTACTAAAAATTGCAAATAAGCGGAAGAGCAGATTATCTAACAAAATGACACAAGGACATAGCATTTCACAAGAGATTGCACTACAATGGAGTAATAAATTTTTGCGAAAACTTAGCATTCGACTTTTCTTTCCTGTTTTGCAAAAATAGCTGCACTAAAATGATTCGCCCTTAATAATAATGTTCAATTACTTAATGGAATATTCCTCAAAAAATTATAAATAAATAAGTAATTCACTGAGCATTTCTCTTTTGATAATTTTTTATATAGTTATTTTTTACATAGATTTTTTTTTATTTTTTACATAGTTATAATGAAGAATATTAATAAAATTTATATGATATAAAAAACATTACTTACATCAGCATGTGACTCCGGAACGTCTTCCGGAACCAGATCTTTATTATCTTCAATGATACTTTCTGTATGACTGTGATCAGTCTTCTTTTCGTCAAAGTGATTTTGCTCAGAGAAAGCCTGCGTGGAAAATAATGATACAGCATTTGGAAATAGAAAGTAAAATATTCGCATTTTAAAAGATTAGCGTCAAAATATATTGAACAAAAAGTCGAGCATCTCAAATGTATATACGATTCAGAATATTTGATGCTTAGTGTTATACTTCGTGCGTGTTTGCAGAAACGTAAAGTTAAAATTATTTCAACCTATTTCTTATACGCCCGAATGCTTATGAAAATTCTTGAAAAGAAATTTTATTGTAAAGAGAGAGAATTGTGCAAAGCAGTTTGTAGCATCTTGAGGATGATCCCTTTTCCCATATTTCCATACGACATTTGCTAATTAAAATTAAAACTCTTTTCATAAAACTATTTCATCCGACTATTTACTCAGTAAATCATTTCCTTCAGCAATTTCATTAAAATAATTTTGAAATGAATCGAATCGTGAAACCCTTTCTTCAAGATAGCCATACAGCTGTCTGATGTTCCAATATTTTACATAGTTATAACATGGGTCATTTAATCAAAAATAAGCACGGAAGCCATATTGTCCATAAAGGAACTCAAAAAGCATTTTTTAAACAGCACAATTTTCAATAGTGCAAATATGATTGCAATATGTTTGCGGTAATTTATTTATTCATAATTCGACCGAATTAAACATTCGAGTATAAGTGAACTCAATAATTAACAAGAATAATGAAAAAAAAAATACTTTAATTCCCACTTAGGTTAACAAAGAAATTTTTTTTCTTACTATTTTATTAAATAATTATCAAAACAATTATTAAGTATCCAAAAAGAAGGATAAAAAAATTTTTTGATTTTCGCAAGAATTGAACTCGCATCCTTCACCTTCAATTTTACCGATTGAACTACTGCCTGTTGTTTTCAATTTTCATTATAAACTGCTAAAACTCTATTTAAAATATTAAAAATTAATTAAATTTAATTAATGAATTTATATTTGAAAAAAATTGTATTAACATCAAGTGTCATCCACTACAAGTTTAAAAATATGTATTTCAACTTGAGTGGACGAATGAAAAGTATTTTATTAACAATTGAAAATTTGAACAAGATATATAAATATGTATAGGGAGGGTGTGAAGTGATAGTAGGAATTGAAAAAACGTGAAGAGTTATTCAAGCAAAATGTGGTACACACGCTTAGAATCTAAAATATAGCCATCAAATTTTGAACGAAATGCTTCAAAGTTTATACTTTTGCATACATGTAAAGGGGATGATCTAAATCACTGTTGAAATACATATTTTTACAATGGATTTAATAGAAACGTTAGATTTACGCCAAAGATCTATATTTCGTAACTATCGTTCACTAATATGAATGAATGATGAAGCATGCAGTAATGAATGATTGCATTTCTTCTTCATCCAAAATCCACAATATTCTGAGGGAAAACAGGGATAAATTATTTATAGGAGATCATAGTAAGAACTTTCGGGAGACAATTCTCTCTTTTTTTATGGGGGGGGGTGCGTTGAGGTAGTAGTAATATAATTAGCGATGAAAACTTGTTTTTTCATACAAAAACATATTTGATTTGAAATCAGAGAACATTCAATTGATCCAGAGGCGTAAGGAGAATAATAGGCTTCTTGCATTTAATATACAATTAGTCGTCATCAGTTTTTTTTTAAATATATTTGAAGACAAAGGCGTGGGCTTATTTTTTCTCCTATTTTTGTTACTTCATTTCAAAAAATTATATAAACACGTTAATGTTTATTCACTCTAGTTCCACATAAAATTGGCCCCCTTGCTTCTCGGTCGCTTTAGTACTGAAACGATGATTTTCGAAATATAAAACGGTTCCTTTTTGTTTCGCGTAATATAATTAAAATACTGTTCGTTTCAGTATTCTGAGATGACCCCTTTTCGACGTTTCTTTATCACTAAGGGGCGAGACACGGAAGGATGTGCGCCATTTCAGGAAGTTACTTTATTGCTAAATGCAAACACCCCTCCTTTCCTCTCACCCCTATTTTACCGAACTAAACCCATCTTAACGCGGAGGGTTTTAAGAGTTTGTTTTCAAACAATATGTTTATGTATTAAATTAAACGCTATTTGTTAGTTCCTTTGTTTGAATTTTATATAATTCCACATCTCTTTACGTATTTCAACAATTTTAGACGGAGATATTTTAGAGCACCTAGAAAGATTAACTGCACTACTAAAATATTACAACACCAATCTAAAGGGCCAAGAGTTGTCTAGAAGGAATTTAAGCTTTTTACGTCATAACTTCAGAACTTATTATTACACAAAAACTACTTTTATATTGTTTTAAGTTTTAAAAAGTGGTTTTTACGTGACAAATTTTACTTCTATTTGATTATTTTTCTAATATTTTTTAAATGCCTTTAAATCTTTTAATCAATTTTTTATCTACCTAACTGCTTTAATTAAATTTTTAATATTATTTTTTAAAAAAAATTATGATGATGTGTTTTTTTTTTATAATGTTAAACTTATTTTACTGTTTAGTTAAATAAATTAATAATACACTTCTGCTAATGTTAACATTTTTGTACTATCAATGCTTATTCGAAATCTGTAATGCTAATTAATTAATTAATTACTTCTGAAATCATATTTGAATGTTCTTAAACATTTTAAGGGGTTGAATAAATGGATTCAGCAAAAAATATTTTTAAAAAATTCCATCGATTTAAAATGTCATTTTGACTTGTTTCCAAACAAATGTCCTCTACATTGCACATTTTTATCTTGACATTCTTATGTTAAAGTTTACAGTGAAATTGAAGAGGGAGCATTTTATTTTTAATTTACTAATAATTTTTTCCCTTCCTTCAATAATTTTCACTTAATGATGTGGAGGAATCTTCTGGTCACACGCATATATTATGTTCCCGACGCCCTATGGACTTATTGAAATTTTTATGTACTACTACACCTTCATGCAAGGAAATCATTGGGAAATAATGACTAACAGCTTGGAAAAACATTGGATAAAAGTGAGAAATAACGTGGACAGGAACGCTTCTGGAGTATAAAAGTCTGAAAAGTTGAAATCTATACTTACTAGATCAATTAGTTGTTCTAGAATTGGTAGCGCTTCACAAAGATCAAACTGCTGTTCATTCTGGAAGAAAAATCGAATGAAAATTATTGAAACGAGTATCAGAAAAATATTTCAAAATAAAATCGAGGGGAAAATTTCCATGATAATTATCCTACTACAGATTCACACAAAAAAATCATTATGAAAAATGAATAACAGTTTCGGGGAACATTGAATATATGTAACAAATATCGTCAAGATATGCTATTTAGGGGTATCAAATTCTGAAAAGCTCAGATGTTTACTTATTTTGTCAATGAATTCGTCAAAAATTGGAGCTACTCCATTATTTAGGAAATATTCCTCATTCTGTGGGAGAAATTGAATGAAAATTATTAAAAAGAATATATTAAAGAAATGTTTGAAAATAAAACTCATAAAGATTATAATGATATAAAATGAACTAAATTTTTATTGACAAACGTACAGAAATGCGCAAGCAAACCACTTGGCAATGTGTGATATTTGCTTTGTAAGTTCATTTAAATGTATCTAAAATAGGGGATTTAGGTATCTAAATTTATATTATCTTAGTGATATTGAAAAAAAGTACATTTTAGCTTGAAAAACGAATATATCATACAGTTATAACATATCCTGTAACTTAAACTTTGATTTTAACTTGGATACATGTTTTTTGCAATGGATACAGATGGAAATTCACATGTGAAAAAAAGTTATCTTCATATTTCGTATGGTAAATCTATATTTAAATTACCACTCCGAATGTTAATTAAATTTTGCGTCATTCTATGATATAAGTTATAGAAATAGCGATTTTTCATAATTTTTCAAAATATTTTCAATTTTTCGAGGAACACTATATATATATATATATATATATATATATTTCATTTTATCTTAATTGATAGAAATGAGTATCACAATAATCTTCATGCAAATTTTCTTTTATTAAGGTTTAATTTATGTATCTGCTGCTATATTTGATATCTAATGGCTTCTAACTTGGTTATATTTAACTAGCTCTTTATTTACAAATATACTTATTTTCTTATAAATATTAAAAAGAAAAAAAGGTTTCTATAAATTAATTTTACCTTTAGTTTAATAGTTAATTTTTCATTTTTAAAACCATAAAAACTATTTTATCTGAAACAGTAATTAATATATCAACTGGATTTTGAAATTTAATGCTTTCAGTGAATCATGAATAGCTAATGAATAAGAATAAATTTCTGTCAATGAAATAATAATAATGATTAAACACTGTTTAGCAGTTATGAAAATAGCGTATAAAAATAAATGTTTAATTTTGGTCAACAAATTATCTATAATTAATTAATAATACATTAATTAAAATACTTGTTAAGCAAAATTTTAATTAGTAAATTCATTAAAATTTGGCAATTAGAAAGCTCAAATGTTTTTATACTTGTAACTAAAAATTTAAGACATATACTTCCAACTGGTTTTTGATTTCAAATTCGAATTAATTGTAAAATTTTAATTAAAATATTCTTTATGATATGATTAAATTATTTCTTTAATTCAATACAGCAATCTTATTTTTAAAAGGTATATACTTAGATGAATATTTACTTCTTACGTTTATTATGCATTGCAATTTTTATATTTATTTTTTTTCACTAATATTTTCTCAGTTTAAAAATTAAGAAATAATCTTTATCTAGCACTGCATTTCATGTATATTTTTTTTTAATATTCAACTCAAAAATATACATGATTATTGAATATTGATAATTATTCATTTTACTGTTTTTTTCCCCCGTCAAACAGAAGTTTAATGCTTTTTGTGACTTATCATCTTTTCATAATCTAGTTAAGAGTTCTGTAACATTTTATGAAGCTAAGCTAAGAAGTAGGAAATTAATTTTTTTTTTTCATTGAGAAATTGATAAAACATAAATACTTACATTGCTCGATGCAATATCTTTTTTGTATTGTGCTTCCATTTCAATCTGTAAAGAGAAAAATAATCAATTTATTTCCATGAATGTCCACAAAAATCCACTTTTGTTAAAATTTCCTTTTTGTTGGATTTTTATTTATTTATGATTTTTTTTTCAAAATTCATGCTTGTGAGGAAATTTACTGAAGGAAAATACATTATTCGAACATCAAATATGTCGAAAATTTAAAAGAATCAATAAGAAATATTACTGTAACTAAATGAACATATACATTAATAAAATATCAAAGCATAAGGGTTATCCAAATTGAGACGCCAATCATAACTAGACGCCAGATTTCATATTCCCGTATGGAACAATAATGATCCCTCTAAAGTTACAAGTTCTTTTACATCATTACCATCACTGAAAAATGCTATTTGTTTAGAGCAGAAGGTTTCAAAATTGGATTAAAATTTAAGAGGGTGAAGTCCGCGTTGTGATATTTCAAATGGTAAATTTCTCTGTCCAGTCAGAAAGTGCCATTGCTTCTTATCATCTGTATGATAAGATACATACTTCATTCTGGACGAAAAATACTAAAAAAAGTCGGTATTTATACAGATCTCATGTATTTTTAACTACAAATTTTATTCCATTTTTTTATGATAGATATCAAATAAAGAGCTATTATTTATGTATTTATTTCAGTTTTAAATAATGTGAAAGCTATTTTTTAAAAAATAACAGTTTTGGAAGATAAGAACGCCATCTTTCAAAGACAAGTCATTGCGACTATACATCTGGCGACGTAGAGTACTCGACCTGATCGTATTTTCAAATAAATAAAAGATAAAAGATGAGTTGCTGGTCTTGCTTCATAGTTATTTGTTTTTAATTTGTCCTTATGATTAGTCTATTTCTACTATTAATTTTATGACTAACTTCCATAAATTGACGAATAATGATGAATAATTAGCTAATTATAATGATCAAATAAATACAATTATTCATTTTATTTTACAAAATCAAAAGAAATGCACTAGTATAAAACATCGGTCTATATTTAATAAAACGTAAAAAAAATTCTAAATAAACTTTTTTAAATTATAAAATTAGTTTCAAGAAGAAAGAGATTCAAAAAAAATAATAATAAAGACTTTTTTGCATGAAGAATTTATTTGAGACTAACTATTTACTATAAGAAAACATAACTATTTTTTAAAAAAACAATAATTTGGTGAAAGATTAAAGAATAATTAGTCAAATCAAACGAAAATAAACAACAAACAATTGCTTTGAAAATTCTAAAAAACATTTTTTTTTATTATTATTATTATTCCGTTCACAGATATCACTAATTCAAATTTTAAAAAAGTTGATTCTGAAAAGCTGTAAATTTTTTATGTTATTGAAATCAATATTAATATTAAATTAATTAAAAAATTCGAGATAAATTAGATCTAAAAATGAGTAAAATGAAAATTAAATTTTTATCTCATTATGGCATTGAAAATTTTAATAATTTATAATAATACAATTATTTCTTTTATTTCACAAAATTAATGAAGTGCATTTATGTAAAACATCAGTGTATATTTAATAAGATGTAAAAGAATTTCGAAATGAACATTTTTTAAATTATAAAATTAGTTTTAAGAAAAAACAGATTCAAAAAAATATTTTAAAGAGTTTTTTACATGAAGAATTTATTTGAGACTAACTATTTACTATAAAAAAAACATAATTATTTAAAAAACAATAATTTGGTGAAAGATTAAAGAAGACTAATTATTCAAATCAAATCAAAATAAACAACAAGCAATTGTTTTGAACATTCTAAAAACAATAAAATAATTACGAACCAATATTAATATTCAATTAATTAAAAAAATCAAATTAAATTAGCCCTAAAAATGAGTAAAAAAAATTAAAATTAAAATTTTTATTTCATTATTTTATAGAAAATTTTTAATAATTACCATTCGTATAATAAATCGTGCATAATATTGCATAAAGTAAAATAAATATAAAAAATTATACTAAAAATAACTGCAAATTATGAAATAAATAATTTTAATTTTTATGAGCTCAATGAATTAGAATTCAAAGGAAGTATTTTAAGATCTCATTAATATACACATTCTAACGGTTTAAAAAAATATGTGATATATAAAGGGGTTTGCCTTAAAAATCTTGGATTTATCCATTACAATGTATTAGCAATGTCTTTACGACCTTTGTATAGTTCAGGCGAATGCATCATGATTGTCCAATTTTGGAATTTTGAACTGAAGAATTAAATATTGTCCAGTTATAAAAATGCCAAGTTTTATCCTTAAGAATGGGGACGGATGTATTTTCATGATAAAATGTTAATTATAATGTAAAAATGCAATAGAAATTAGAAGTTTATATTTAAAGACAGGGAATTATAATTATTTATAAGCAGAACGATATAAATACCCTCACAATTAGAAACGAAGAGAAACCTTTCATGACTTTATTTCAGTCACAAAAATATTAATGTGACATTCAGATAAGGAAATGTATATGAAAAATAAATCTGTTGTCCATGTAAATAAAAGTAAAATATTGGAAAATGTTTTCTTAATTACTATAACTACAAAGTAAAAGGTTTTCAAAGTTTTTTTGTTTATAAATAATAAAATAATAATCTGAAAGAAATCGGATGCAAATATGTTTCTTGTGACAATATTTTTCTACTCTTACAACTTCCACTTAATTGCATAAGAAAAACAAACAACAAATAACACATTTGAATTAATAATCCTAAATATTCTAACGCCTAGCATACTTAATCGTAATGATTATTATAAAAAAACGCATTCCGAAAGAAGCGTAAATTAATGTTGAAAATAAGACGGTCATTTTTAGACTGTTCAACGAGATATGCAAAATAATAACAAATTATTAACATATATCAGAGTGTCACTTAATTTTATTTTGCAGTTAATCAGCAAAAAAATATCCGTTTTACTCTTAGCAAAAAAGGAAATATCTTGTACTTACCAGATTAACAAGCGACGAACAACGAACGAAGGGGACTTCAAAACGGGCAGTCTGAGATGAACTGTGAAGATGTGAGTTGAGCTCTTTTATCTGACCACCAGACCAATAAGATTAATACAAACCTCTAGCAAATGGAAAGAGGTTTTTCAGTTTTGGGGGTAGGGGTCATTCAAATCGAACAAAGGGACTGGTCCATCTACGTCTTGTATTGTTGCAAAGGGTCCGACCGTCAGGGGACTGACGGAGGAAGTGAAATTCTCTACTTCCCTCCCCCTTTCTAAAAAAGAGTCGGGCAAATATCATCATTTAATTGCTCTTAGCTAATTGATTGGTTAGGTTGATACTAATTGAACTAAATAATTGTTCTAAGCTAATTGATTGGTTAGTTTGATACTAATTGAATTAATTAACATTAATTGTTTTTTCCTTAAAAATGCTAAAGATTTAGCAAATGCAAAAAAAAAAAAAAAAAAAAAAAAAATATCCCTTTCCTAAAATAATGTTAATGTTGTTTGAAACAATTCTTATCTGAAATTAATAAATTATATCCAAAAAACGTAGCGCTCAATTTCCTACGCAAAACTTTTGAAGAAATATCTTTAGCACAAGATCAGAAACCTTTTTAACACTGGTCTTTATTATTGCTTTTAGTGAAAATATTTATTGGTAAGGCTAATTCAAAAGAAAACCATAATAAATATAAAATATACTAAACTGAGTTATTGTATTTTAAAACAATTTCGGTCAAATTTAGATGAATTCTAGATGTCGAATATATTCTAATTGAATAAGAAAAATAAAGAAAGGAAGAAAGAAAATTCAAAGGTGGATTGCTCTAAATAACCTCTTTAAGATTAAGTAATCATTAAGTAAATAATTGTAATTTTTTTTTTTTTTTTTTTTTTTTTTTTTTGTAAGAGTGGTGATTGATTTTGCAAATTTAAAAGAAAGAAATGGTTATTTTTTGATAACTTCGGCTATTTGAAACAATTCTAATCAGACTTAAAGGAATTTGCAAAATTTTTTTCTATATTTGCGTAACTTTCTAAGGCTAATTTCAAATCTCCCCCCCCCCTCTCAAATAGACTAAATATGTTATTCAATAATCTCGTGCGTAGTTTCTATTCTGTCTACCACAGTTACAATTAGCAAAACCGATAAATACTTCGTTGATATTTGAAAATACAAAATATTACCTGAAATATTCAAGCATGTGATTTCAAAGGTTTAGAGGCTATAGTGGTCCAATTGTAAGGTATCGGCCTGGTTGCAAAAAGTGTTCCAAGATAGAAACCTAATTCCATTACAGATTTGTTGTGTTTGCGGGACTGGTGCATATTAAATCTGATAACATTGGATGAATTTTTTGTTGGTGAGCTGCGAAAGATTTGAGCTGGGGGGTATGAAATTATCCTCCTCCTCCGCCCCGGGGTCAAAATTATAAGGTCTGTCCCAGAATAACTTTAATATTATTGTTTCAAAAAAAATTTCCTTATTATAATTAAATTAAGCTTACAAATTTCTAAATTTTCATAGAAATTATGCAGGGTTTTAAAAGAACAGATTGTTATTTTACCGTCAAAATTCAAAGAGCTTTATTTCTTTCAAAATCGTAAATGAACTAAATGAATTTTTTTAAAAAAATCCATTCGAGTGGAAATCTATTTTAATGTGGCCTTTGTTAGAGCGAATGATGCCAAACGACGAAGTAGCACTTGCATTACTCAAAAAAATGAAATATTATACAAAGCGTCCAAAGAGTTGCTAGATCATCTATTTTACTTGTTGGAGACAAACTTTTGGGGGGTACATTAAAAAGAATTTTAAGAGATATTTCATATCAATTGACACTGAAGCTGTGATAATTTAAATTTAATGTTCATTATTAACAAAAAAAATCTGTCTTTCCGCATTTTCTTAGTTTCTATTTGTAAAAGCATTCACCAGCTAAAAGAGATCACAATAAGCAAATACTTTTAAGAACTTATTCAATGAAAAGAAAAGATCATTCCATTTTATATTTCCAATAGTTCTTTCAGTAATTCCAACTACAAATGAACATCACTTAAAAGAGTTATTTAAACGGTATGAAAAACTATAAATATCGGAAAATTTCATTTAAGATATTTTAACATTAATGTCGAGCAAGTTCAAATGCTGTTAGATGAAATGCCAAACATACCAAAAGCCATAAAAAAAGAGAGGATTTAAGACATCGCTATTACAATTAATGTGTATCTCGAAATATATAAAATATTTTTATAAACATAAAAATTTTAAGAGATTCGGACTTGCACGTTTTTTTTTTTTTTTTTTTTTTTTTTTTTCCTACTTCTTTTTCCAATTCTACAAGCCTAAAATTTTCAAAACATGAATGAAAAGTGCAAAAAAAAAAAAATGAAAATGAAAATGTTCTGAAATTTCTTGGATATTATTTAGAAATTAAGCATTACATAAGAACTACGTATGCTGTAATACATTAAAAAAATACTGCAAATGATGATTGATGTGGATTGTTTTTGAAATATTTTATAGCTCAAGGAAATCTTTATTAAAAATGCAGAGAAATATGGTTCGGCTACATTTGTTTTCTTGAAATGTTAAGCAAGTTTACTTTATTCTGAAATGCGTCAAGGAATATGCGTCAATAAGATATTTTAAATAACAACAAACTGAGATCATTTCTTTTGTCAGCAAATGAAGCAGAAATACTACACAAATATGTAGTTCCTTGAACAATGATCTACATATTTTTAAAATATATTATTTCGTATTTAACATTTTTCTGCTTCCACGTTTAGTGATAAAAAGGTGATAAATTAATAACTGATGCATATTTCTTTATTTCAAAATTATTTCGAATGCAAAAAGTAAATATCCAAACATAAGTTGATCACGATATTTTTTAAGACAAAGAGAATTATTATTTATAAATTTAATAACATTTTTTCCATCTTATAAATTTAATATATGTAGTACTTATTACCTAAATATTCTGTTGAATATTCTATACTGTTTAGTTTTAAAAGTTTATATGTATATATAATTTTGCTCCATAAAAAGTGCGTTTTTTCTCTTGGTATTTCGCTAAAAAATACTTTATAGAAGTCATATCAAGTTCTGTACAATGTCAAGGAAATTAAATTCTTTATTAGTACTAATGCTTTATAATCATTGAACTATCATCTATATAGAATGTTTTAGAATACCTATTTTATTCTCCCATTCGAACGATCCTTCGGTACGGGTATTTTAAAATCCTAGAATTCTCGAGTTTCTCTTTCAAAGAAGAGAAAAATTCCTTACCTATTCAAAAGTAGCAATGACAACCTATAATCTTTAGTGTTTGATACACAAAAGAGGACCCGTTTCTTAAAGGCGGTTCTGTTTCGACGATAGCTGCTCCGCAGATTTACGTGGATATCTTCGAAAGTTCTCAGATTTTTTTTTTTTTTCTTTTTCCCTAAACACACCTTGGTGAGAGCCTAACGAACAAAGAAGCGATACCAAACAGACACACTTAAAGAAAGGGAGAAGGAATTTTGCTTCGAAAGCAGAAGCCGAACACCCCCTCCCCTTAGTTTCGTGAATTCACATTCGGGAAATCAAGATAAAAAAAAAATGTCAAACTTTTCTACGGATTCTTTTCCCTAAGAATGGAAAACAGAAACATCCAGTGTTCCATTGTGAGGAGAGGGATAGGAGGAATTCTAAACACCTTCGAAATGTAGGTTTCAAATGTTTGCTGAAGATAGCGAAAATGTCTCTGCACATTTGTTTTATGCAATGAAAGATATTTTGACTTCTTTTTCCAGTTTCTCAAAAGGCAATTAATTCTCTTTTTTAAACGTGCCAAAGAATAAATAAGACTGATCAACTTTCATACCTCTGAATGTGCCTAAACATGAAATATTTCTCGATTATATGAATATTTGTTTGATAGGTCGGTAATAATTTATTTTCTGTTATAAGTATTACATTTTACATTAATTCGGTTCATATGATGATGATGGCTATTATTTAAGAAGAAATTAGTTAATAATTTTTTGGCAGTTTATTGCTGTATTCATTAAGGAGGTTTGAGATAATAAATATTATTAAAGTTAGTATAAATTAAATAATATTACACTTATTTTTATTCTATTATATGTTTATGTAGTTTTGATTAAACTATTTGTAAGAAAATTTCTAACTAAAACAAAGTCGATAAGTACTATAATTAGGAATAATCTTTATGATTGAATACATGATAAGAATATCACCGGAAAAAAAAAACCCCTTTAAAAAATATGAATTCAATAAATGTACTCACAGACAGACGGACATAATGCAACAAACTGTGCTTTTCTAACTGAGGGAGAGTTATAACGTGAAGATTCCTCAGAATATTATGTTTGAACACTTTGAAGACTACAATACTTTCTCTACACATGATATATGAAATAATAAATATTGCTAACAGCCACGAAATAAGATTTCAGAATGTCCTTCCATTTCCACTTTCCACTTTTGGGGAAATAATTCACGATACAACTGAAAATAGATTTTTTTTTTAACACAAACATTTTCGGACACCTACAATTCTTTCTCTCCTTAAAAACTAAGCACAACAGTGCAATAACATATAAAAGCAAATAGTGTTCTCCGATACTATATGCTGCGCTTTCAAATTATTTAAACTTTAGAGTCAATGGACTCATTGATTATAAGCAAATATTGAATAGAATCTTCATATTTTATATTATTTAAGGCATTTCTGTAAAAACTGTTAGGGAAATATATTTATTATGAAGCATTTCGTTAGGTATTGCAGAATAACCAAATGATGGATAACAGACGCTTGCGTATTTGGTCACACAAAAATTATTTTTGAATTTCAACAATATTAATCAATTTATTATGTCATATGCCTTTAATACTTCATTAACTATCATCACCAAAATGTCAAAGGAAACATTTATTTGAGCAGATATTGAGAAAATGTGATTTAATGGAGGAAAATATTATTTAAGAAAGAAGGATAGGTTTGTTTTTTATTACAGAATCTGAGTTTTCAGGCTGAAAGATCATGTGTTCGAGGTGCAATGCCACGGATGATCAGTCGTATTTGCAAGCTTAAAGTGCGGTCAATCCGCTGACCATAAAATAACTTGACGTTGGGAGCAGGGAAAATTTTGAGAGGCATTTACGGTCCAGGTCTCGTCACCGAACCGGGTTTCAAAAGGACGCTTTCCGTTCCAAAACATGCATCGACTTGCTTCAATTCAGAAATTATTTTCACTGAAGTTATCAATAAAGCTTTTAAAACTCGCAGTTATTACTACCGTATAAAGTGTACAATCTGTACATTAAATTTGATTTGCAATGGCATTTACGGCATTTCTTTCTGTTTTTGTATTTGCTTGGATTATAGAAAAGTTAAAACATTACATAGTAAACAACCCTCGCAAGTTTCTCTTCTTGACGACTTTCCTTATATAGGTAATAAAGCTTCATTAACTTAAATTTTAGATCATATTCTAAAATTCGTACTTTCAGTTTGGTATACTTTTGTGTTATTGTGACTGTACATTCATATTACCCAATCGGCAACGGATAATCAGCCAGTTGTGAGTCTACTTCATTTAGATGCAATTCTAAAATATAACTAGTTACGTATATGGAATTTGACATAAGTCTTTATGCATAGAATTGCAGATTCGCAAATAATTTTGAGCCTAATTCCGAGAAATACTGATTTGCGATTTTTTTTTTCTACTGGTTTATGTGAACGGAATAACACAAATGAATAAGAAGTTGAAATGGTAAATTTTAGAATACGATCCAAATTGTGGGTACATTTTCCAAATATATTTATAAACTTTAAACATGGCGGGAAATTGTAGGTCCATGATAAATTTTGCTCGGAATCAATCAAATTTTAGACTCAATGCTTATGTATATATGAACTTAGTAATTCAAAATCCTTACAAATAAGACCAATGAAATTGTTAAGTAAATTTGCCATCAAAAGCGTACATCCATGTTAAATTTTCATTCAAATCAATAGAAATATACCGGAGAATCGCATTCGGTTCTTTTCTCTATGCTACTAAGCTAAATACTAAGCGCACATATTTAGCATATTAACTAGAAAGACAGAAGGAGAATACTTTCTGCTGGTTATATATAAAGTCACTTAAATCTATAAATTGCTGCTAAAAATGAAATTTATAAAAATCGTTACGAGTGCTCTGGGCTTACTTATTAATACGCACACTTAAAATGCACACTCAAGTGAGTAGAGTGTATGAGTGTACTCAAGTGAGTAGAGTGTATGAGTGTACTCAAGTGATTAGAGTGTATGAGTGTACTCAAGTGAGTAGAGTGTATGAATGTATTCAAGTGAGTAGAGTGTATGAGTGTACTCAAGTGAGTAGAGTGTATGAATGTATTCAAGTGAGTAGAGTGTATGAATGTATTCAAGTGAGTAGAGTGTATGAGTACTCAAGTGAGTAGAATGTATGAGTATACTCAAGAGAGTAAAGTGTATGAGTGTATTCAAGAGAGTAGAGTAGTTCCTGTACTCAAGTGAGTAGAGTAGTGCAACATGTTTATTATTCAACTCAGAACCGACATCAGAAGAAAATAGTTCTATGTACACTAAGCAACAAAAGTGTACGAACTGTTTAATTAGATGATACTTACTAATCTCGATACTTTTAGCATATTTATTTACAGAAAATTGTGTTGCTGATATGTATAATTTTTTTTATGGAACTCAACAAGTTGGGAATTGGAATGGTACAAACAAGCGTTTCGAAGCTTAACAAAATCTCTTTCGTGAAATATTTGAAAAGGGCAATTTTATTATCTTAACCGTTGTGATGTGCTTCATTATTTACAGTTAGTACATTCATGAATAAGATAAGAGCCAATTATAGTGAACATGTGTCTGGTAAATGCATATGGTCGCCAAATTGTACATTCATGAATAAGATAAGAGCCAATTATGGTGACCATGTGTCTGGCAAATGTATATGGTCGTCAAATTGTGTTATTGAAGATTTAATTTGGGATGAATGTTATCTTGTCTCAAATTTCAATACTAGAGGTAATTGGTTAGAAAATGTGTGTACTCTTTGCACTTTAAAATTCTAGCGAGAATGTTATTGTATCAGAACGCGTCGAGTCACGATATGAATAATATTTATTCGGGGCTACAAGAAAGCCGCACAGCTGGATTCAACTTAAGATTTTCTTTGATAATATAACTTGATTACTTTCTCACAAGAAGCCATAACTTTTCAACATTCATGGATTTTAAATTTGTTTTCACTGACAGAGTCTTCGAAATGGCGAGATTGTCTCTGTCCTTGTTTATAGCAAATTTTAGAATTTAAGATTATTAAAATAATTTTTCACATTCTATGCACAAATATGTATAGATCGCAAACTGAAAAGAATAAAAAAAATCACTCAGCTAAAATTTATCCAGGTTTTATACACAAACACAGCAGAAAATTTTGGAGTTAATTTCTTCCGAAAGTATGCTAAATGGAATATAAATTTTATATTCAGTTTTCAAACTAACTGTGCAAATTGGTATCAAATTTCTAAGAAAATGGAAATTTACCTTTGGTTGGCAATGTTAATATGAGACTAAGAACTGAAAAATTCAATGACATAAATCGATAAAAGTCGTATACCGACTTATATGAGTTTTGCGTGACTTCTTATGTATGGCAAATCAGTTATTCAATGTCAAGATATTATATGAACGAATTTTATTAAATGATTTTATCAACATTGAAAATCTGCTCAGTTTTGAACTAATAATTGGATTGAAGGAAAGGGACCCAAAATATATGTATTTTCTTTCAATGCTTACGAAGTAAACCTAAACCACAGCATATTTTCTGTCATTTTTTTACAATATTTTTCCAGAATATTTGGCTATTACGTGTAAGAAAGTTTGAAAATTTCTATATTAGATTTAAAGTTACAGAAAATTCGACTGTCCTTTACAATTCAATAAACATATTTAAATAGTTTCCTTATACAGGAGAAACATGCAAGTGCCCATTAGTCAAAAACTGTTTGATATTTCAGTATAATTTTAACTGCTCGCTGTACGAGTTAGATCCCTCAATATTTCTCCATTTAGGAGACTAAATGCATTCATTTCAGAAAGCCCAAACAAATATCTCATTAAATATTTCACTAAAACCTGCTTGTTTTAAAGTGCTTTATACACTAATCATGTCAACATTTTGCCTTAGAATTTACAAAATCATCTGGATGAATAAATAGAAAAAATATACTCCGAGTTTTATGAAGCTGAATTCATTCATATAAGAAAAAGCGGCATTAAAACGAACGAGCAACTTTCATTATGCTGCTATTGAGAATGTTTCTTTATTTTAACTATGTGTGGAAGTAATAAGAGATTCATTTATAATTAGTGTAAAAACCACAACAAATATTAATCTTAAACCTAAATTAATCATCGTAAAAAGATAAGAATATTTAAAAAATAAAAACTCAATATAAAACAATAGAAACGTGTACATAAACAAAAAAAAAATAAAAAATAAAAAAACGATAGCGTTTATTAAACGTATGCCACTTGTAAAATGGTTTTCCAATATCTTTCCAAAGATTTTTTTTTTAGTTTTAAATTGTTTATATCAATAAAAATTAAATCACCAGAGAGAAAATAATTGGAGTAATGAATATCAAAATCTGGTTAAAGAATTCAAGGATGTGTTTGTTTCAGATTCATTTACGATTACAATACTATTTCATCTCTTAACTCAAGAAAGTTCTTCAAATAATAATGGAGTGAAAAAAAAACATTTAATTTTGGATCATTTGATTGAACAGAAAAAAAAATCAAATTTTTTTCTCTTGAAACCCACATTTAGTGAGTTATCGCTTGAAAATTTCTTGCTTGTTTTAACATATTAATCAAGTAAAATTTTTAAAAGTTGAAAAATCCTTAAAAGATACCTGAAATTTCATAATTTCAAAGTTACTTTTTGATATAAAGTAACGGAAGCATAAAATCTGTAAATGAGATGCTAGATGAAAAGAATTTTCAAATTTTTGATTTCATTAAAAAGGGAAAAAAAAAAGGAATGCGATCATTTTTGGCATGGAAAAGTATACAAGTGTCGTAAAAACTATTAAATATTACAAAACCTCTTAGTAAACTTTCATACTTACAAGCACTGCGCTCCTGAAAAGTATTTTTGAATCTACTGTAAAATATGCAGAATATTTTTTTTTAATTTTAATTCCACAAGATAATTATAGTTTGTAATATTGGAATCTAAAATTATTATCTGAAAAAAGTATTTTTAATTTATAGATCAATCAAACGGGGGCGCTTCCTTAAAATTTTGAGAACTAGTAATTTTTTTATCATTTTAAAATAATTAAAAAAGATTTTCTTTTTAATCACATCAACATAATTGTCTTGATAATTTTTCTTGAATTCTGTCAACTTTATAAACATATTCAGTGAATAACGGATTTCACTGAATTCAAACCACTTTCATTGTTTCGTCATATATTTAATGCATCAATGATTTCCCCCATTGTTTTAATCCATGAAAGAATATTTTTGAATAACTTTCCTGTAGTTTAAACGAAAAATAAAAAAATGAAAGTACTACACCACAATATCTGAAGATAGGTGAAATATTATTTGCATTTTTAAAAGAACTATCACCTTATGAGACTTGACTCGTTTAGAATCTTTCATATGAAGAATTAAAAGAACAATAACACGGTATTGATGTCTGATACAATTTTTTGCATAAAAATATTCTTGAAGAAAATCAGGAACATCAAATTATACATGTAAAATTTAATTGGTTGTAATCACTGAAAATATTTCCGACAAATCCACTAGTTGGTCGTGAAAGATAACTAATGATTTAATCAATAAATTTAAATTTTTATATTTAGATCCATTTTTAATGTATATGAATTGAAGTGAAAAACTCACAATATATTACGGTTAAATGAATAAACATCAGCTGATACCATCATATTTACAGCAATCAAAATTATTTATTTAAATTTCAATTATGCGATTTTCCTTCATAGATTGTTTTTCGTTGGCCCATGAAATAGATATAAATTTCGAATTAAAATATTTAGATGTAGACATTTTTTTAAATGAAAGAATATGATTTGAACCGATTGTTAAACCGAAGTAAAATTATTTAAAAAAATGCTTTTCTGAAGGTGTATAGTGCTAGGTTTATTATTTGACTATGTTGAACTGATCGCAAATTACTGAAATAGTTGAAAGCCATACAAATATAACGGCATTATTCAATTTCTCAGAAGAAATTTTAAATGAAAAAAAAAAAAAACTTAAAATATTGTAATCTTACCATGGAAATGCCGGATTGAACAAAATGAGAAAAATACGAAGGAATTGTCTGGAGAAATGTCAATTTAAATAAAGAATAATTAGGAGAAATGAACATGAGAATAATTAACCATTTAATATGGCCAGTACAAATAAAATCAGCATTACGCTGAACTGATGATCACGATATCGATGTTTATCGATTCACGATATAGATGAGAAAAATCGTAAAACAACAATGAATCGCACAGCACAGGTAAAGTCAAAAGGAAAAAAGAAAATGGTTTGCTTCGAAACATCTATGGTTTGTGCAAGTAGTACAGAATTCTCCAATCTACGAGAGGAGTGATACAGATTGATAGTAAAAGGAGTAGCGACTAAAAGCATGAATATCGATGTTCTTATCAGAACTCATATTGAATAGCTACAGGTTTACAATAGAAAATGATAAATCATGTTCGTATTCAGAAATTAAAATTGCGTGTGAATGACAGCTAAAAGGAAAGGAATGGAGTAGCATGCTTTCTACTACAACTACTACTTGGGAGGTTTCTCTTTTCTGTTGAAAAATGTAACGATAAATCAGTAAAACGGGACCAAAAGACAGAAACGCTGTCAAAAGATTCGGACAGATGGTCGCTTCTATCTTCAATTGAAACAGATGACCGTGTCTATCTTGTAGAGTTGAAGCTTAAATCAAGTGAGGAAATTTTAGAGGTGGGGGACTATTTTTGTTAGATTGCTCTAGAAGAATGGAACCATGGTGAAGGAAATTCCAAAGAGTGATTCAGGTGGAACTACCGACAATACAAAATGATTCTTCGCCTGCGTTATATGGAAAGTACTTGGAGAGACATACTTCCCGTTTAGAAGATGCTTTTAAAATAGGTTTGTGCTATCCAGCGTTTCTAAGAATTTATCTCACAGTTTGGAGTATTTCAAACTACGGACCTTGTAATTTTTGCACCTGTAGTGTTCCTGAAATTTTCTAAAAATAAAATCTGATTGATTGCCAAGAAATCTGCCAGGTATGACAACATGAAGCACAGCGAAAACCGAAACGGTTTCTAGGCATTTTAAACTGATAACAGAACACGACTTGAAGGTGGCAATTATAAAAGCAGTCGTTGCGCATTCATATAAGGCTACAGTTTAAAAACTTATATTATAATTGTTAATTTTATAAGAACACACTTACATTCGCTGATTTGAATTTTGACTTTTCATTTTTCTCAAGCGATTACGCAACGAAGGTATTTAGGGGGTTTAGAGGCATCCTTACGTAACCTAATATGGATTTACTACATTGAGTTTGGAAAGAAAAAAAAATACATTTAAGATACGGTTGCTTAATGCGAGATAATGAATAACAGCTGTTTTTTAATGCTTGTTCATTGGAAGGAGAAAATAATAGATAAGAATTGAAGCATTTAGAATTTAATTCTTTATTTTATCGAGTTTGGTCAAAGCTGCTCAATGGCTCTATTAAAAAGTAAACACGTGGATCGTTCTCCCCTCTTTTCCCTGCTATGTTATCAAATATGAAATATTTTGCATTTCGTAATAGAGAAAACTGTGAATCCATTTTCGCCGCCATGCCTTTGATGAATCTAGATTATATTTTGATATAGACAAATAATTTTAAATGAGGAAACCAAAAACAATTTTATTCTAAATAATTTCATATTGCAATAAATCTCACATGGACAGACAGACCTAGAAATTCTTTCAGAAGCAAACTTCGTTTCAAAATGGGTCTAAATCAAAACAGTTTTTTATACAAAGGCATACACAGATAATGAACCTAATCCATTTAGCTTTTGAAAGTTAGCATAATTCTATTCACAAGTACAAGAAAAAACAGATTTAACAAAAAAACAGATACAAGTACAGAAAAACAGATACAAGTACAAGAAAAAACAGAAAGTACAGAAAAACAGATACAAGTACAAGAAAAAACAGAAAGTACAGGAAAACAGATACAAGTACAAGAAAAAACAGAAAGTACAGTTAACAGATACAAATCAAATTCCACCCCAAATGTGTTAGATATCAGAAACATGTGTATAATTACAGTATGCATAATTTCATTTGTTTAAATAGCTCGATTTTTGTAATATATAGTTTTCAGATTAACATCAATTCAAAAAACTTTGTTTTCAATGCGAAGAAGATTTATATTATTTAATATAGAACTTTGTAGCAGTGCAATTACTCTATCTTCTTTTTTTGCATAACAAATGATGATATCTGATTAGGTACGCATCCCATAGTGCATTACGATTGTAAATAATAAGATGAGTTGATGTACAGTTAAGATGCGCGCGTGTTAATGTCTTGTCTTATCTTCATGTTTTGTGTGAAATGTGAACATTAAAGAAATGTTGCCGAAAACATGGGCCCTCTTTTTTTCCACTGCATGGTTAATAATGATCTTCATTCCACCAAATCTTATATTATATAACATAATTTTCTAACGAGACAACTCTTTAATAAATACAATAAATTTAACATGTATATTTAGTTAATGAAAAGGCAAAAGAATAAATAAATAAATAGTATGTATCTTTCTGATTGTCAAATCATTTGAAAGAGATAGCAGTTAGCAAATACTTTTAAGAACTTATTTAATGAAAATAGAACATCATAAAATTTTATATTTCAAACAGTTATTTCAATAATTCCAACAATAAAGGAAACATCATGTAAAATAGTTATTTAAAAGGTGTGAAAAATTATATCAAAAAGTATCAGAAATTTTCAATTAAGATATTCCAGCTTTAATTTCGAGCACATTCAACTGCAATCGGATGAATTTAAAACGTGATAAAGGCCAATAAAGAAAGAGAAGATTCTAAAACACCGCTATTATATTTAATGTTTATATCGAAATATATAAAACATTTTTATAAAGAAAAAAAAATTAAGAGATTCGGTCTTGCACTACTTTTTTTTCCCTTCTTCTTCTCACGATTCCACTTAAGACAAAAATTTTGTAAGCATGAATGAAAAGTGTAAAACAAACAAACAACAACAACAAAAAAAAAACAGGAAAATCTTCTGAAATTTCCAGGATATTATTTAGAAAAGAGTCATAACAAAAGAAGTACGTATGCGATCATACAAAGAAAAATAAATTTACGGCGAATGATGTTTGATATGGATTGTTTTTGAAATACTTTATAGCACAAAAAAATCTTTATTAAAAATGCGAAGAAATAAGTTTGTGCTACGTATGCTCTCTTGAAATGTTAAGAAAGTTTACATATTTCTGAAATTTTCTGCAAAGGAATATTTTACAAGAATTCTACAAGAAAAATTAATTATAAACCAACTGAGATCATTGATTTTTGACAGCAAAGGAAGCAGAAATACTACATAAATATGTATTTCCTTAATCAATGATATACATATATTTAAAATATATTATTTCACATTCAACATCTTTCTGGTTCCATATTTGATGACAAAAAGTTGATAAATTAATAACTGGTACATATTTCCTTACTGCAAATTTATTCCGAATTCAGAAAGAAAATATCGGAACATAATTTAATCACATTTTTTAAAGAAAGAGCCACTTATTATTTATATTAGTTAATAACATACTTTTTATCTTACAAATGTAATATTTATAGTATATATATATAATATATATAATAAAATATAAAAAATATAGAATATATTCGTTAGACATATATCAGGAGACAAAACACAAATTTTATAGAGCGAAATAATATATATATATATAAAATCAAAATTATTTATTTTTAGACCTTATCATTTATTTTTAGTATATTAATGCTTTATAATTCTTGAATTATGACTTGTTTAAATGGTTTCAGAGTACCTATTTTTATTTCCCATTCGGACGATCATTTGAAAAGGGTCATTTAGAATGAATAGTGTAATTCTCGAGTTTCCTTTTCAAAGATAAGAAAAATTTCTTATCTATTTAAAAGTAGCAGTGAAAAGCTCACAATCTTCTGTGTTTGGTACACAAAAGAGGACCCATTTCTTAAGGGCGGTTCTGCTTTGATGATTGCTGTGCAACAGGTGTAACTTAGACATCCTTTGGCAGAAAAATTTTTTTGTGCCCAAACGCAGATAGGTGAGCGTCTGTAACGAACAAAGAAGCGGCTAGACAAAAAGGCACGGTTAAAAAAATGTTGAAGAAATTTTGCTTCGGTAGCCAACCGAAATAGCACCCCCCCCCCCTTATGTTTCGTGAAAGGGCATTGAGATGTTTACTGTATTGGTAGAATTTATTACAATAGCCACCTTCAAGATTCCTGACTCCCTTCCTTACCTCCTTCCCGCAGTAGAAATTCATTTGTAACCAACGGATCTTTTTCGCTGAATAGGCAAACGGTATAGCTCAGTATTCCACAGTAAAGACAGAGATAGTTGGAATCTGTACACCTGAGAAGGAAACATTGATTCAAAATAATACTTCTAGCATTTCTCGTTCATGAAATGCAAAATATCTGGACTTCGTAATGTTATGTTTTTCAAATTTTCACACTGAAATCTAAGTTTTTTAAATGTGCGAAAACGTAAATAAGATTAATCAAATCTTGTTATATCTAAAATGAAATTGGCTAGTTCAACAATGAAACCTATTGCGACTATATGAAGATTTGTTAAGTCAATGATTTTGTCCATTTAAAATGTTGCACTATGCAGTGGTTTGGTTAATAAAATGCTGGATATTATTTTTAAAAAAATATACCTCAGCTTTATTTATCTGAGTGATTAGTTATTAATCTTTTGGCGATTCTTCAAATGGTGGTTTCCGTTTTACTTCTATAAGTTCGAAACAATTAGTGTTACTAAAATAACCATAATTTAAATTTTATTTACACTTTTCAAATATATTAAATATTTATATGTTTTTAGTCATATTATTCTGGTGGTAAGGTCTCGGCTTCTGAGCCGTAGGGTTTCAGGTTCGAGACCCGATTCCACCGAAGAACCGTCGTGTAAAGGGGTCTGTTGCACGTTAAATACGTCATGCCAAACGTCGGCCCGCTGGTGTGGCATGGAGAGGGGGGTGCCACCTCAGGTGCAGTCCTCGTCACCTGGCAGCGGTTCAAAATTAGGAGGCCAATCCCAAAATAGCCCTAGTGTTGCTTTACAACAGGACGTTAATATAACTACACTAAACTCATAGTCACAAACATCACTTACCTGCTTTTATATATTTAAATTATTATATTTTAAACTTTCGCATTTAAACGATTTTGAAAGTACAAAACCATAGAAAGACAATCCCTTATATAAGTTTGATAAGTATTTACCACTTACATTTTCGATCTGAGTACAAACGTTTATCCATCTAGCTCTTCTTATTTTGTAATTATTGTGTTTATTTAATTTATACAGCTGAAATGACTGACTTAAAATTAAATGAATTTCACTTAATCTTTGACAGAAATCTATGAGTTTTAAGTAAAGGCCATGTACGGAATTTCATTCTTTTATATCAAAACATTTTTGAGTTACAGTGTTCACAGAAAGACGAACAGAAAACTAAAAATGTGTTTTTTTATGATTTCAAGAAGGTCTCAGAGTGGAGATTCCTTAGAATCTTGATTTGAATTCTTTGGCGGATATAATATTTGAAAAAAGTAAATGCTGCAAAGTCATGAAATATGGTTTCAAAATATTCTTCCTTTCTCATTTTCCCTGTTTATGAAATGAATCATGACACAACTGAATATTTTGAAAGGACAAGTCATTTTTTGTTAGGACCATTGTCTTTTAGATTCTAAGACAAGAATTATTGGGCATCAATAAACATGATGCACAACTTTACAGCAGCATACAGAAGTAATCTGTTCCATCTCAAAATGCATGCCATGTTTTCAATTTGTATTTAACTGTGCATTAAAGCAGTCGAAAAATATTGCAGCTGATCATTATATTTCAAAATCTTTAATATGTATAGGCAAGGATCTTTTAAGAATATTTACTTAATATTAATATTTCAATGAATATTATCCAGTAACCATATGTAAAAAAAGGGACTTTTGCATAAATGGTTACACAAAATTATATTAACAATATCAGTACATAGTATCATATCACTGTAATTTCACGTGATCTGTCGCTACTGAAAAATGGATAGAAAGATTACTACAGCAAACTCCCTATTTTAGGAAGCGCAAAAAAGTTTTAATGAAGCATATCTTAATTTTCCGAGGGGCTGTCTTTTAACAGAATTTTAGTTTGGAGACTGAAAAGTCACGGCTCCGATGCCTAATGCCAAGGAAAATATGAGTAAAACCTAACGAGCGATTAATCCGTAAAGACCTGCCGAAAGAGCGCCGTTTAAGTTTGGGGAGGTATTACCGGTTCAGGTCTCGTCACCGAGCTGCGTTTCAAACGCACGCTTTTCGTTCCAAAATAGGGATCGAATCGATACAAAGCAGAATCTTTTAAACTATATTAATCTTTGCTTAAGCTTTTAAAATTCGCAAATACTAATATTGTATCAAATGTAGACTTTGTACGGCAGAAATTAAACGTAATTTTTAAAAATTCAAATTTAGTTTGGTTGCAAATTCTTCATATGGGTAAAGGATAGCTTCTTTTCTGAAATGTATCCATATATCCAGATTGATTGATCTGTTCACTTCTTAAAATCTGTAACAAAAATAAATACCTATGTATTCATTTTGAAAAATAATGATTTTTTTTTAAACAACCAATGTAATTTTCTCTTCTTAGGTTTCTCGTATATATAATTGATGCATCGTCGATACTTTTGTTTCTCATTATGAGAATTTTCATACTCTGGGCATGATAGCAAAAAATAGAGAGTAAGCGACCGAATTTCAAAAATTTTTTTTAAACAAATCCTTGAACAAAAGCGCATCTAGCTATTCTATTTATTGCGCCAAAAGTTTTGCTAATTTTGGCATTTCACAGCATAATGAATAAAAGAATATTCCGTTTAGACACATTCTTTCCCCATGCAGAGATATATGAATTCGATACAAATCTGTACTTTTAGTTAAAAGACAATGCATTAAATTTCCTTCACGTTTTTGAGGGTTCGCGTTATCGTGAATATATATATACCGAAAGAAGTGTCATTTGATTGACGGATTTTGACCAAATAATTTCATGCAAACATATATTTCTGTTAAAAAGTATATATCATATAGCATCCATCAAGCTTTTTATGTTCCCACTTTCTCGTAAGCGAAGTGTACGAAGAGAAAATAATATAATCATAAAAAAAAAAATTCAAATTTGTTATTTTTAATGAATTTACGCGTTTTCGGCCTTCCTGAAACCGAAAAACACGCCTTGAAATGCTGTATATAATGAACACGATAACTCAATACCACTTGGAGTTAAATGATTAAGTTTAATATACGCATACATTATTAATAAAGTTTAAATGTGACATGAAATATAGATGTGTTCAAAATTGATCTCGGAATCAGTCATAGTATACACTGGGCCAAATAATTTGAAATAATAATAAAGCAGATCAATGAATTGTTAGGTGGACTTGACATCAAAATTGCAGAAATATTAAGTTTCCAATCCAACTAATTGCATTGAAAGAGATCGACACATCTGATTCCGTGCTTTTCTCTATACTAGTGTGCTAAACACTAAATGTAGAAATTGAGTAAATATATTAGAAAGATAGAGGAAGGATATTTCCTATGCAATTTATATTCAATTACATAAGAATACAAAAATTTGTTCAAAAATAAAATTTACAATAACCATTAGGAATGCTATGGACTTACGTTCATTAAAATGGAAATAAGAAATATGAAATGCTTTCTTACTTCTGTAAGATTCATAACTGATATCAACTGAAAACAGTTCCCCAAATTATTTACCAAGAACAGAACATCTGCTTAAGTAGGAGATACTAACGAATCGCAGTGCTTTAAACATGCGTTGTTCAAACAGATTAATTTGCTGGTAAGGACAATTTTTCAATAGAATGCACCAACTGGGGGGTCAAAATGCCACAAACAAGCACTTCGAAGTTTAAGGACACCACACTTTCAAGAAATATTTGAGGAGGGCATTTTTGTTATCTCAACCATTATGAAGCGTTTTATCATTTACATTTAGTGCATTCATGAGAAAGATTGCAGCCAAGTATGGTAAAAATACGTCTTGTAAATGCATATGGTCGCCAAATGTGGTTTTCGAAGATTACAGCTGGGATATACGTCATATGGTCTAAAAATTCAATACTAGAGAAAATTAATTGGCTTGGTCAGAAAATGTGAGTTCTTAATACTCTAATTTGCGGTTTGGAAATGTTCTTGTATCAGAATGCTTCCGCGTTAGCACTTGAAATAGATTTATTCAGCGCTAAAGGGAATGTCACACAATTGTATTCAACTCAAGATATTCCTTGATAATATAACTTGATTACTTTTGCTCAAAAATCCAATGATTCTCCACATTCGTGTATTTTAGATTCTACGGAAAATCTATTCGAATGGATGAGGGTATTTCTTCTTTTATTTATAATAAATTTTAGAATTCCACAATATTAAAATACTTCGACGTTCAATGAAAGAAAATGAGTAGAATGGAAACTGAAAAGAATAAAAATCATTTCATTAATATTTGGCTACGTTTTATATCCAATCATCTCACAAAATTTTTGAAATTATTTTCTTCCAACTATGCACGCTAAGCTACGTAGACATGGAATTTTATATTCGGTCTTCAAAGCAAATTAATATTTTTGTTGACAATATTATTGTCTGTCCAAGAACTGAAAAATGTAATTACCTAAATGGATGAAAGTTGATGTATGATTTTATATGAATTTTGCATGTGACTTCTTATTTATGAAAATTCGGTAATTTAACAGACTTATATGAAGGAGTTTTATTATATTTTCTTACCTAAACTGAATATCTGCTCATTTTTGTAACAATAATTGGATTTAAGGACAAGGGCACAAAATTATTTAACTTTCTCTGCACACTACGAAGTAAAAACTAAACACAACATATTTTCTAAGTAAATGAAAAAGTTTAAGCAAATATGCTTGATGATAGTTGTCTACGATTTCTCGTTATTACAAGTACCAGAATTTGAAAATAACTAGCTTTGAGTTATGACACGGTACGGTGAATCCTTATTTAATATTTAATGAATATATTTAAATATCTTCCTTTTACATGAGGAACATTTATGGGCTTGTTTGTCAAAAACTTTTGATATTTCAGTATAATTTTAGCTGCTTGTAGTACGAGTTATCTTAGCTTAGATTTCTGCTTTCAGAATATCGAAACAATTATATATTTTACTGAAATATGATCATTTATAAACATTCAACATAGAAGAGAAAGAAACTAGATAGATTAAAACGAAATTATATCTCATTTTATGAAGCTAAAGTCAGTGATACTATTAAAAAGAACGCGCAGATTATGCCGTTAACGAAATTATTTCTTTGCCTTAACTAAGCGGGAAGGTAAGTTATAATTATACTCATCCACCACTAGTGCATAAAAAACAGTACATATTAATCTTGTGCTTAAATTCGTCTTAGTTAAAAGATACAGATATTTAAAGTAATAAAAACTAAATATAAAAAGACAGAAAGGAATACATATATTCATGAAGAAATAAAAATAATGGTGCTTATTCAGTGAATGTCTCTTCAGACATGTTTTTGCAATGTCTTATGAAAAAAAAATTAAACTTTAAATGGTTTCCAATAATAAAATTACTGGAGAGAAAATTATCGGAATACCGAATACCAAAACCCGGTTAAAGATTTCAAGGATAGGTTTGAAGAGAAAAAATTTTGAAATCTTTTCTCTTCTAAGCCACATTTAGAGAATTATTTTTGCTTCAATTAATGTGTTGATCAAATAGAATTTTAGAAAGTTTAATATTATCTGCGAAACATATGATATTCTATAATTTATAATTTAATTGTATAATATAAATTCAGTGCCGCATAAAATCTAGAAATGAGAAGCACCATTAGCTTGGAAAGATTTGGAGATTTTTCAGTTTATTATTTCATAGCAAAAAAAAAAAAAAAAGCGACGATTTTTAACCAAGCAAATTGTAGCAAAAAAACTCTTAAGCATTAACGAAACCTGTTGCTAAATTTTCGAAGTTACAAGTACTATGGTCCACAAAAATACTTTTTAAATTTTCCATAAAATTTAAAATTTGTCACATAATAAATTCTCACATTTCAAATCTACATTTTAATAGCATTCTAATATATTGGAATTTAAAAAGATTATCTAAAAAAAGTATTTTTTCATCTATGGATTAATGAAATGGTGACGATAGCATGAAATTTCTAGCGTCTCCACAGATAACTAAACTTTCACCATTTTAAAATTTTAAAAAAGTTGCATTTTTAAAGAATAAACATAATTGCGATGATAAATTTTCTTGAATGACTACAATTTTTGTAAAATATTTGTTTGCATAATATGCATTGATAGATTTCACTGAATCCAGACGGTTTTCGTTGTTTCGTCAAATATTTAATCCATCAGCGATTTCTTCAATTTTTTTCAATCTGAGGAAGAATTTTCCTGCTTACTGCCCATGCAGTTTGCATTAAGAATGAGAAATTGAGCCTATTGTGCCACGAAAATCAGAAGGTAGATGAACAACCAATTACATTTTAAAAAAATACTATCGTTTCATGGGGCTGGACTCTTTTAGGATCGTTTATATACAGAAAGAAGATGCAGGCTAATTGAAGTCATACGGTTTTGACTCTGTCGCATTTTGGCTCATAAATATATTTTCTTTGAGAAATGAAGAGTATTAAATTATTCTTATGAAATTATATTGATATTAAACACAGAAAATACTTTTGGAAAATGAGTTGGTCTCCAAAGGCGGCTAATTATTTAATCTAGAAATTAATATTTTATTTTAGTTCTATTTTTAATATATATGTATTGATTTAAAAAATTACACCCTATTACTTTTAAATGAATAAGTACTAGTACTTTTAAAGTTGCAGTAATCTAGGGTACTTATTGAAATTTCGAATTATACGTATTTTTCCCTATAGACCGTATCATGTAGTTCCTTGAAATAGGCATAAACGGCAAATTGCTATATTCAGTTGCGGAAATTGTTTTTAAAAAAAAATAAATATTCATAATTTAGATATAAATTTCTGTTAAAACCAGATATACATATTTAACAAACGCTTATATTTCTGTAGTTATAAAGCACAAGGTTTATTGTTTGGCGATGATGAGCTTAGCACAACATACAGAAATTGATGAAAACCATAAAAAAATGTTATTATTAAATTTGTCAGTAAAAATGTAAAACTAAAAAAAAAAAAAAAATCTTTAAATGTTTTAATTTTTTAACGAAAATATCGGATCGAACATAATGAAAAAGGTACGAAGGAATTGTCTGGAGAAATGTCAATTTAAATAAAAAAAAATAATTAGGAGAAAGGAACATGAGAATAATTTATCGGTTGATATGGTCGGTACAAATGTAATCCAACTAAAAATTCCTGGATTGGAATGACGTATAACAGTATCAATAACCCGTGCACACCAAAGGTAAAGTAAAAAAAAAAAAAAAAAAAAAAGCAAGAAAATTGGTAATTTTGAAAAATTTATGATTTTTGGCAAATGTTACAGAGCTCTTCAATCTAGGGGAGAGTAGATATTAAATAATGACCTTAAAAGGAGTAGCCAAAGAACTCATGAATGTCAATATTCCTTTTAGAACTTATATTGAAAAGACAGCAGTCTGCAGCTGGTTTAAACATTGAAAATGATAAATCATGTTCTCATACAAGACATCGAGATAACGCTGAATGACAGTTAAAAGAAAAAGAACGGAGTCAGATGCTTTGCACCAAGCAGCTTGGGTGGTTTCCTTTTACAACTGAAGAATGCAAATCTGGGCTTGTTTCAGATTCCCATACTTTCTTTTTGTATATATCAAGAATGAGAAAGTGAAAGAAAGGGGACCCGACTTGAAACATGTGTCCGTTAAATGTCATCTCTCGTGAATAATGATACCTTTTCGTTCCGCGTACTGATGTTTAGAAACAGACAGCAATTGTTATCTATCAATCCATTTTCGGACTGATCGCACCATATGATGAACATTTGAAAGTCTCGAATAGTATTGATAGCAAACTCTATTGATAATGTGATTGCCGCTTCTGGCATTTCTAAGGATCCTTTTGTCTGGACCTCAAAGGTAGGACTAGAGAGAAGGTGAATTTTTTCAACCTTTACTGATAGACACAGGGGGAGGGGGAGGGTTAGTAATGGTATTCTTTGTGAGTATATAATGTTCTTTGTATTTGTACTATAATAATATCTTTTTACTGATCTCAGATGCTAATAGGTTATGGCAAAAATATTTTACTCTATAGTCGAAAAATCGTCTTCAATCATTCTTGCGTTCCACTTTCGTGTCAAAATAATGAAAAATAATAAGTATCACAGAAGTGGATAGAGATTAAAATTTAAAGGAGGGGATCTTGCTGAAGAAAATTCTCTTGAATACGATGATTTTCTTTAAGGATATATTTATACGTACACATACAAGTCGTTTAGATTCAAAATTGCAGTTGATATTTTAAAAATTTAGTTTTGAAAATATTAGCTGCAATTTTTTTCATAGTCAATTAGTTAATTGACTAGGAAATATATGAAGTAAGTTTCAGGAAAATCGTTACTTAACAATTCCCAGTCTCCGACCTTAAATTGGCTCCAAATTCCATAGATTATATATGAAATATTTTATATATTAGATGTATTAATTTATATATAATGTAAAAAGGTATATGATTATTATAAAAAGTATTTTACAAATTCAATGGCAAAATTGAATGAATGAAGTATTTATGTTTAAATACAAGAAACTAATGTTTACAGATGATTTTTTTAAATCTATATTTTATCCAATTCATTTTGTAAAAAAATATCTTCATCAAAATATATCGATGCGAGAATCGATTGTAACCAATGCATAATTTTGTAATTATTGACAAAATCAAATATAATGCACTCTTAGTAATAAAAGAAGAATGATTTTGCCTTATACGAATTTATGACTCAGACCATTTACGTTTAGTACTAAAAAAAACAACAACACCTAGTATAGTAATGTGTATTCAGAATCACAACGAATTATTACCAAAATTTTTTACTTCATATTTTTTCATACAAATATTATTCATTAAATTAATAATACTTTGTAATGCAAATAATATTTAGTAAATTTATAAGCATATTAAAAAGATATGTTGGAAATGCTTCATAGGGTCCTCAGCCAATCACTAAACTGAATGAATGAAATTTGTATGCCGGTTTCCTTATTAGAGTTCCAAACATAAATCCTAAATTCAAACACAGGTGCCAGCACATTCATTTAGTATTAATATGTGCATAAGCAATAATTCAAAACAACTAATCAGAGTTTTGAATTTCATTGTATAATCACCTAATTGAAATTTTTTATGTTTTTCTCCTTTTGCTCTAAATTTATCAAAATATTCTTTGTGTACCTGTTAGTCTGCCCGTATGTAGGTGAACTCGCATATTAAAAAAAATGTCATGAATTAATTAAATTTCAATAGTGGTTTTGACACTACAATTCTTGATCACTATGAAATTTGAATCTTATTTTGAAAATAGAAAATTGTACCAAACGCGCATTCAATTATATTTCAAAATGTCTTTTTTTTTTTTTTTTTTTTTTTTTTTTTAATATTGAGAAAGTAATACTTTATGAAATTAAGAACAGAAATATCAAAATGAACATGAAAATTGATAAGAGTTAATTTAGTACAATGAATTAATTCTTTTGATTTCGGATTATATCTTTATACTATGTTAAATTTTACAGTGAAGGAAACAGTATTTTTAAGGAAAACATTTACTTTATTCACTGAAAGAAGTTTTGACGGTGAATAAACCGAGGCTATGTATTTGATTCAGTAAACCCCAAATAAAAGTTCACTATAAAATTATTATTATTAGGAAAGAATGATTTGTTGTCCTCACACAGGATAAAGAACACAGAAAGATTTTTCTTTCTATTACTATTTATTAGATTAAGTCATTTACCTTAACTCCATTAAATCTTAAATTTATGTATAGATCTATTTTATATTCATTTGGCCATTGTTTTTTATTTAACCAACTTTACATTTAAATTGCTGATTTAATAATAATGTTTCTATACTTCCAAGGATTAATATATAATTTTATCGCCATCTCACATTTATATAATTCATCATTTTTTTTTTTTTTTTGCAATCTAATATTCTTGTCATATGTTTAAGAAAGTTCAGAAATATCCATTTTTGTTTTTAAAAATATTCTCTAAATTTTTTCTCATGTAATGCTTTTCAATATGAAATTATTCAAAATTCTTAAACAGACATTAGTACGAGTTCATGAATTTTATTGGTTTTTTTAAACTGTCAGTACTAAAAGAAATTAAAAACAACAAAGAAATGAAAATTGAAATATGAATCATATATGTGTAATTGTTCTACCACTTTTTTTTTTTCACATTATGCAGTATTTTCTTTCTAAAGTTGTTCGGCAAATTTTAAACTTATGTAATAGGAATACAAGTAAATGAAGTTGTACAGTAGATTCATTGCCGATTCCGTGTCTGAGATGGTTTAAAAAGTGTAAAAAAGGCACTATATTTTGCTTATAATTTCCTAAGGGGAGCACTGAGCTCAGTTTAATACCATAAATGCATTTACAATACTTCCCTCAAAATATACCAAGAGGAGATATCTGAGATCAAGTTCCTCACATGTTTCCAATTTAAGGCGAATAACATGTGTTAGTACAATGGTGAAAGTTGGGAACATGCTTTAAACCTCATCTTTTAAACCAGTGGTTCTTAACCTTTTTAAGCCGCTACACAAATTTGAGAAATATGTTCATGTCGCGACCCAAAAAAAGTCAAAATTTTTTCATTGCTTTATTTTAGATCGTATTTTTAAAAAGTCTTCAATCCTACGATGATGATTTTTTTTAACTTACAAATTTTTTATTTATTTTTTTAGTAATAAAGATAAACAAAATTACTTTTCGATCCAAGGAAAATTTAATTAATAATCAAGTGTTTTTAATAATTTTTATTGACCAAATTAAATATATTTATAACTTTTTGAAAATAATTGACATTTTAACTTATTCCTAAAAAAAAGAAATATCAATGCATATGTTAAGTCTTTTAAATTTTAAATGCAAGTCATACAGTTTTAATGAGAACCTTGTACTTGAATACATTTTCAAAGATCTTCAAACCTCGGTTGAATGCTTGTCAAGGAGCACCTTATTTCTATTTCAGGATTTAACTTGTTCCAGTAATTGTTTTTGATTACACACAGAGCCGAAAAACCAGCCTCACACATATATGTTGTTGCAAAGGGCAATAATACTTTTAGGGTTTCTTTAACAATTATTGGCTTTTCGGTTTTTAATTTTAACCAGAAAGCACTTTGTATTTCTATTAATTGTTCTTGAAATTGATTAATATTAACAAATTCCTCATGCAAATCACTTACATCAAAATTAAATGACATTCAAATATTTGGAGCGCTTCTCTTGTACTCCCTCGCCAGCTTTGTTCCATTTAGTTCTCACCGTTATTATCATCACACGTACTTTTTTTGCTCTCGCTTTTTTAATCAGCTGATATTTTTTGATCTTGTTAATCACATTCATTTTCGATTGTTGATATTTATTCAAGTCGTCATTTCTAAAATGTCTGAAATTTGGTGTATTACTAACTTTTTTGGTTTGACCCAAGAAATATGCTTCGCGACCCAATTTTGGGTCGCGACCCATAGGTTAAGAAAACGCTGTTTTAAACGATTTAACATGTGTTAGTACAATGGCGAAAGTGGAGAACACGCTTTAGACCTCATCTTTTAAACGATTTGGTGATTGAGGCACAGCATTTTGGTGTAAGGATCTTATACTGAAATTCATTCTCTTACCTCTATACGAAACCAATTATAGGCCAGTGATGGAATGTTAAATGAAACTAAAATAGGTTGACCTAACAGTTATTGATATTTTCATAACTGTCTGTACATATAAGTTTGTTATTTTTCTGCGTGACTTTCAATCCGACTACTGACAGCATGGGGATTGAAAGCCAGAAATACAAGGGGCAGCTTTGGTACCAAAAGAAGAAAAAAAAGAGAGAGAGAGAGAGAGAGAGATTAATAATTCTGACTATTATTGAGAGGTAAAAAGTTTACACGTTGATGGAAGCCCAAACAAATTGGGCATATTTTTTTATGCAGAAAAGTAGATTTAGTATAAAGGCAGTCATAACCGTTTCCTAGCCCTCTCCGCTTATAAATTGTTATGCATTTCCAAAAATATAAATGAATGAAATCTTTAGAGTTCTGGAAGCTCTAAATCTTGAATATTCATTCATGATCTAAAGAGCTGACATCCCAAAGTCTAATTATTTGACGACTGTGTCTCTATTTTCCTTTTATATACACTAATAGTGATAAAGTATGACAAGAAAGAGTGGAAAGTCTTATTATCCCTAGAATGCGAGAAAGGTTAGAGTATTGCTATGTAACGCCACTTGGTCTATTCCTATTTTAAAAAGAACTTAGACTTAACCTTAATCCATTCCTGAAGCTATCAATTTTTATTTTTAATATTATTTTGTTTCTTCCTTTCAGTTTAAATTTCGTTTTACTAAGCGAAAAAGAATATGAAACCAAGGTTTTACCTTAACATTAATGATTATCACATTTCGTAGCGCTCTAACTTTTTGTCAGAACTTCGAGCAATTCCCCTTTTTGTAGAAAAGAATGATTTGACAGGTTGATGTGCCGGAAAAGAACAATGTTGAGGGAAATTTAACTCGAAGAACTACACAAGTGTCAAGAATTCTCTTTAGAATGAGGTAAAAATACAAAAGGATTGTTCGCCTGCTTTGTATGTTATCTCAACGTACTTTCCCTCTACAGGCTACTTTTAAAATAGTTTTCTGTTACCACGCATTTCTAAGAATTTAAGCAGCAGGTGCTTGAATTTCAAAGTACCTGTTGTATTTGTGGTATTCTTTTCCACCTGTAGTATTCTTTTGCATCTGTAGTACTTCTGGTTTCTGGAACTGGTTTCTGATTTTTACTGAAAATAAAAACGGGTGTGATATCAGAAAACGCGTCTGGAACCAGGTACTGTGACAGATTGAAAAATAGCGAAAAACAAAAAGGTCTCGAGACACTGATTCTTGATTTTATGCGAATACATTGAGTTTTGCTGATTTGAATTTTGACTTTTTTTTATCCAAAGAATGAAATAATGGAGATTTTAAGGGGCTTAGAAACTTCCATGTGTAACCTAACTTGAATTTACTTCATCCAGTTTGGGAAGACAAAGAATATATAAGATACGATAGTTTAATGTGATTTAATGGATATAAACTCTGTTATGATGCTATGGCTCATAACTTCTTGGGTAGAAAGAGAAGCTAACCAATATGAATTAAAATATTAAAAATTTATTTCTTTATTTTGTTGAGTTTGATGAAAGTCTTTCAATGGCTCTGTAAACACACACACACACACACACACACACACACACACACACACACACACACACACACACACACACACATATTTTCCTCACATCTTCACCTTCCTACTGTTATATATGGAGTTTTGTAGTACAGAAAAGCGTGAATCCGTTTCTCAGTCATTCGTTTGATTAATCTCGATTAAATTTTGGCATTTAGAACTGATTTTAAAAGTGAAAACCATGAAAAATTTTTTCATGGTTTTCACTTTTAAATTATTGCTCATTGTAATGAATCTCAATCTCAATCACTCGACGGAAATACAGATTCTTTCAAAAGCAAACTTCCTTTGAAAACATCACGATAGATGCATACATAGATGATGAACTCGGACAAATTAGAGTTGGAAAGTTAATATAATTCTATGTACAATCTCGTGAAAGAACAGATTTTAGGAAAGAAATTCAGTCAAAAATTAAAAAAAAAATAATCAGAAGCATAGATATAAACACAGCATACATAATCTAATTTGTATAAATAACTCCACTAGCTCCAAATAACTCAATATACAGTTTCTTGGTTAATATGAAACCATAAAAATTGTTTCAAATCTTAAGATGATGTATATTATTTAAATCCAACAAATTTAGCTCTTTAATACAATCAATAATTTTTATTTACATATTTAATTTACGAAAATGGGAAAAACATTAATAAGCTTTCGGATTGTCAAAACATTTGAATTCTTATTTAGTAAACAGGTATAAGACAATGGATTTGTATTCGTTATGGAAGTGTGCTCATTTGTAAGATTTACCCCCTCCCGTCCTCTCTGTTGTTACAATGGAATGTGTCTTGATCAAACATTTCAAATTAGTCATTAAATCTTATTTTCTTCTTGAATTCTTATTTAAATATCATAGTTGTCAATTCTATAATATGAATTTATTTTAATTAATTAGTAGTAAAAATTCTCATCTGCAAAACAAATTTATTATTAACTGCAATTTCCGGTAATGGCTCCTCTGCTTGAATCTCATGAGATTAAAATTATCCATGTTCTACTCTATTTCAATTTCCAGTGGTCATTTGATCTATTTCTTGAAACATTACTAAAGCTTTAAACACCATAAAACCCTTTTCTCTCGAAATGCTTGAAATCAATTTATTTACCTTCATGCATTCCCAATTCAAAATCGTCAATAATTCTTATTTTCGCTGCTAAGTTATTTTCTAATTATTATGAATTTTAATTTAAATACAGAGTCTCGACCCGTTTCAAATATAAATAACTCTGATCTAAGCTGTTATAGCCAAGCATTGTGAGCTAATAAAAATGTTTTACATAGAGCAAAGACTTATGTTCTGTTTATAAATGTATTATTGATAAAATTAAGAATTCGCATTTTTATATAGTCATCCGACTAGTTAGGCATAATATAAAATATTTTTTGCATAATGATTTATTATATCTTAAATTAATACTTCCAATATATTTTTTTTTACCTTGCATGTATTAACTTCGTAGAGAACTCATCGATATTCTTCAAGAGAGTTTATAAAAAAGTTTGAAATCAAGTAAAATAGTGATGTCCAAAGCTTCATAATTTCATCAGTATTATTTATCGAAGAGCGCACATTCTTTAAAAAATAACGGTCAATTAATGGCACTTTTTAGCAACATGCGCTTAAAAGCATAACGAATCCGGAAGAAATTTAATCAATATGAATGTTCAGATGCGGTAATTTCTTTTATTACTACGTCTTTTGGATCAAACAACGCATACAAAACATTCTCAAGATAATTTAGAACACTTTTTCAACTGGAAGCAGATAGCTATTTTGAACTGTTTTGAAATTATTAACATTTAAAAGGGGGATGCCATTTATATTGTATAAGAAGAATTAAAATCCATTCTGATTTTCCATAAACTAAATGGTTTTATAAGCTAATCGCATTTCTATTAATTAAAATAAATTAACAAAGGAGAATGATAAGAGGTATTCTAATCCCCATTCCTTTCGAAGAAAAGGGTAGAGTTTTTCCATTGGGGGAGAGAAACCCTGCTTCGTATTTCCCTTCTGGTAGTCACCCAATTGGTCAACTTGCTATTCGTATTTACTTTCAGCATTCCTTTGATACATTATATAAGGAAACATGGAAACTTGAAACTGTCTCTTAACTCCTGTTCACTTGCGATCAAGCGTTATCCTGCTCCAGCTAAATCTTCACTTCAATACCCGGGACATTTTGTGAAATTACCTGTGCTTCCCAGTAAGTAAAACTTAATGCTACGTACTTTTCATCTATAATAAATTTTAGTTTTAAAATGTATGGTCAATTCTACTTAATATATTTACTCTTCTTCAAGCCCTGAAATAATAAACAATTGAGCGTAGTACTGATATTCAAATTTCCAATTAAGCTCAGAAAATCGTAAGTAAGTGTAGAATAATGAAAAACTTGGGATTATTGATGCTATCCATCGCAATTAATTTTTTAAAAGAACATTCGTTCTCTTAGATTTCTGGAATATGATTGATATCATTGTTTTATACTTTTATCAGTCCAAAACAACCATTTTTGAACTGACGCTTATTTATTAATTTATTTGTGATCTTTCTGGTTATTATTTATAATCTAGTGGCTATTATTTATATGTTCCTTCCTGAATGCCCAAGTCTAATATGGCGGAGTTTTTTTAGCCTTTATTTTAATACGAATTTTTAGTTAAAAGTTCTTTCAAAATTTTATCGCACATATATAATATGTAAATAGCAATAATAATTTGATTTTTTAATCAAAAGATGCAATATTGAAAGAATTATTTCCTCTAGAGATTTTTAACAAATTCTTCGATATAATGTACAAATAAATTGCTCACAGTTTTTAACAATCAAATGAGGCAGAATGGACCCACGTGCTTTTCTCTTTGGCATTCTAAAATTTTTTTAATTCTTATTTTATTTATTAAGAGTTTTTCAGGAGTTTATTGTATTTAAATTGAGATTTCTTATCTTCGTGTATAATTTTTCTTGCTTTAATATTATCTGAAAATATTTTATAAAGTAAATCGGTACGATTTAGCTTTAGCTGTGAAACAAATGATTTTTCGATTATCCATCGTTTTGTCCCACGTGGGTTTTGTGCATTTCTGTTCTATTCTTGTCACCAATGCACCCACGATTGAAGAATGTCATGCAATATATATATATATATACATTAATAGAAAATAATTTGCAATTTAGCTGTGTAAATACAAACTATTCTTGAGGACTCGACTGTTTGTTTTTTGTATCTTGTTAGTGCATTTCTGTGCTTTTTTTCCTTCGAATGCCATATGAGTGAAGTGTGCATTTCCATGTTTAAATCAGTGTTAAACAGTTGCTTCATGTGATAAATAGCTGTTTAGTGTTTACGCTCATCGACGTTTTCCTATAAACTTTTTTACTTTCTTATCAGAAGATTTCTGCTAAATTATTGTGAAAAAATATTACTCTTCATCTGGAACCTTTTGAAATATTCTGCAATAGTTTTTTTCTTTGGCTTTTCCAGTGTTTTACTTTTTATTGCTGCAAATTAAAATAGTTAAAAGGAATATCCTTACATACCATCCTTTCACTCCTTACTATCAAATAAACTTTTATGATGCTTTTGCATCAGAAACATTTTGTGCTGCAATTAATATAGTACTTGTTCAAAAATTGACTTTTTTTTTTTTTTTTTTTTTTTTTTTTTATAAATTTGGAACGTGATTTGTTCCTCTGTATCAATGATGGGCTCAATTCAAATGCATAATTTTTGTATCCTTCAAAGACATATAATATATTAATTATTCCCCATCAAAATTAAATTTAATTTAGTCTAATTGCTGCTTCTACAGGAATATTTTTTTTTAATCTGTATTTCTCGAAAATGTCAAATATTTGTTACATTCAAGGTTCTGGGCATTCTTACTTTGGCAATTTATATGCATTTTTTTTATTTTCTTATGTTGTAAAATATTCTACATTTTATATCTTATTTCAAATTTTTTTGAAGCCACAATGATTTGATGATGTACTAGTTGCATTCCGAAATAAACGCTTTCTTCCACACTTGTGGCTAGTCCTTCGAAATTTAAAACGAAGCATATCCATACAAATGTTCTAGATAGAAATGTGAAATTTTGTATAGATGAAAATAAGAGAAAATATATACTAATTCACACTTGAAATTATGATGGATATATAAAAATTTAATTTTTGTAATTTTTGTACAATTGCCTATCTTATTTAATGAAATTTTGTAATTCGCAGTATGTTTAGATGCAATATTTAAAAAAAAAAAAAAAAAAAAAAACTTGTTCCTAAGTGCTTAGCGCTTTTTTAGAAGAAAAAAAAATAGTGACTTCAGAAACCATACTTACATAGTTGTAAAATTAGTTTTTATCTTAAGGCTTAATATTTACCATTGTAATTTCAATTTTGATTACGATAAAGGTCCAATCTATATAAATCTATACTTTTAGCAAGAAATTCAGGGGCGAAAAAAACAAAAGAACAAATAAAATATAAAATAATATATTTTATTTTTAGCTTTCTTTCGTGCATAGATTTAAGACAAATTGAAAATTAGTAATAAATCATTTTCAGCGCTTTTAAGAAAATAGGCAGAAATTTGCTACTACATTACCTGCTAATAAAACTTAAGCTCATGATACTGTATCTGAGAATTAAGCGTTTTAATGTAGCACGTTTAGATGTTGCATTTAAATGTCGTTTGCGGTACATTGGATTATGTATAGTTAAATCTGACATAAATAAGCCAGAAAATTAAGTAATATATTTCAGATTCGAAGGAATTTCAGTAATTATCAACATTTTCTTATAGAAAATAGGTTATTTTTTTTTTCTTTTTCTTTAGAGAATGAACCAGCAGCTGTTTTTAAAATTATTAATATGATTCCTATAATTTATTTTAGCCAAAGCGCTTATTATTTTGCAAAAAAAAAGCAACTTATTTGAAGAGCTTTTATATAAAAAATACATTAGCTCATATCAAGTGTCAGCTTGCGGAATGTATATACATAAAAGCATACATACATATAGAAAGAACTAAACATTATTGATATTCATTTAAATTTGAATTTAAAACTCTTTCTATTATTTTTTTTATTTTGTTAAATAAAGTTAAACTGTAAGAGATATAGATTAAATCCTCATAAAACTAAAAATTATAATTCATTTTATTAGATTAAATTTGTATTATGCACATCAGAATTATAATTTTTATAAATATCTTCCTTTTTAATAAATACATTTTTAAAGCAAATTTCTCACACTTTATATTTATTATTTTCAACACTCGTCTGAAACGTGATAAGGGACATCAGCATTTATCTCACGGAAGTTTCGTTTCGTTATCAGATACAAGGAGTATCATTATCACTCTCAGTGATTTGATTACTATCTGGAGTACATTGTAAAATCGCCAAATCTTGCATGCAAAGATAAAGTTTATAATGTGGTAGCCATTTTTAAGGCGTGAGCGGAAAAGGCACCGTTTAATGAGGTAGGGGAACATTTATTGAGCGCAAGTACCACACAACCATCCATTGAGGTAACAGATTACATCTATTGCTCAAAGTTAAAATCTATTTTTTTTAATTCTCTGGAAGAAATTACATTTAAAGGAATCAAATACAGCTTTATCTTACAAATAAATCCAATGATTATTCTGTGGATAAAATATCTTGATAAAATCATTTTTTGTCATCTTAATACAAGAATAAATGCGTGAAATTCGTAGCTTTTAAAGAGTATCAAAAAAGACTTTCATTACTTTATCAGATATTATAGATAAAATGCTGAAGAAAATCGACTTTAAAAATTAAATAAAATAAACATCGAAAAATAGTATAAAAGTAAAAAGAGTAATCACATAAGAAAAAGATCATAAATGTAATCATAAGTTTAAACCACGTACGGAATGCTCAGTACAGTACATCATATTATTGAAGCACGCTTAAAACAGAAATATTTAATTTAATTTAATTTTTAAAATTTAACAATTCCTCTATCGGCAGAATTCTTCAAAAATTCTTAAAAAGAGATAAAAAGGGATATTTCAATGTGAGCTCCAAAAATACATTTACGTACTTAACATTACAATATTTTTTTTTCAAATTACAATGTAATTTTTCGTTTTATTTCTTTTTTATATTAATTTTTAAATTAACTGCATTTCTTTAACTCAGATATCTTAAATGATTCCATGCTTTCATTTTCATGTGCGCTAGCTAAAACTTATTTTGGATTTATATTTACTCCCTAAATATGAAAAGCAGCAGTGCAGAATGCATTGCTTAATGCATTCTTAGAATATGTTGCTTAATGTATCCTGAGACAGTCAGTCAATCACTGACCTTCCACAGATAGTAGACACTACCTTTCACTATACTAGCAGCTGGACATCAGGAAAGAGGGAGGGGAGAGAAAAACCTGCAACAGTAAAATTTGGGATCTAACTTATCCACGACATTTTTTACCTTCCAAAACTATATTGTGTTTGTAATTATGAATAGAAAACGTTTGCGAACATTTTTGGGCCTGGCGCTAGGAGGAGGGGTTAAGTGGCGTCCACTCTAGTGCTTAAATGTGGTGGGAAAAGAATGATGCCGATATTCTTCTCTTTGACTTTCTTTTACAAAGGAAATCTCGGACACTTTTGTGCCTTGCAAATTCCGAAAAAAGAAACTCACATTCTCACCTTTATGGCAACAAGTGGGCATTCGGTGACGAGAAACAGGAAATGCAACTTTCTTTTAGACACCCGATCAGGCATTTCTAATATAAGAATATATTTACATTATTTAAAGTAACTATAATGAAAATAACAGAAATTCTATTATTTCTTATTAATAGAACATTCGAGATTAAAATAATAAATTATTACTATCACAGTAGGTTGTAACAGATTTCAAACGATCTTTTAATAAGCAGATGTTGCCAGTGCTCTTTCGTGAAATGGCGAAGGGGGATTTCAGATATTTCATAAGTATTTTATTTGTTAGCGATTAAAATAATATTTATAAATAGTTTTAATGAAATTTTCGATACTGTATTTTTCGGAGAGAATATCAAAACTAATTGAACGGAACTTTTTCTTTTAAATGTGATGAAAGAATTGCATAGTGATTTTTTTTTTTTTGTTCATACATTATCGAATTCATTTTCCAAAAAAATTATGTTCATCAAAATATAACAATGGGAGAATGGATAGTAAAGTCTAATTCCTTACGGTATCGGATACACAGCAGACTTAGAAATAAAGTCATTATTAACTTATCTTTTAAGATTTTTTGACTTGAACTTTTAAGGTTAGAAGTGAAAATAAAAATAATAATAAAAGAAATTTAAATCTAAGTAAAATTTTCAAGAAGTACTGCTAGATTTATTATTTTATATTTCATTTTGTTACACAAATTGTATTTATGAAATAAAAATTAATTTTTTAAAAAAAATATCATATATTTCATATATAAAAATATCATAATTTCATTTTGTTACACAAATTGTATTTATGAAATAAATATTAATTTGTTAAAAAATATCATTTACTACATAAACCAAAATAATTCAAAGAAATTCCCTTTTTATATAGAAAGAGCTTTCATGAGAATCCTGAGTCAGATTTGTAATTCCAGACTAAATGAATGAAATTTTTCCTCTGGTTTCTTATAAGAATGCAAAAAGTAAATCGTAAATTGAGTCACGATCGTCAATGAGACTGACTGTTTGACTGAGTATCAATTATGTATATATACATATAACTTCTTCAACAAACTTCTTTACTTATGTAATTTGGTTTCACAGATGTTTTTTTAAAATATTTTTTATGCAATTATGCAAATATATAACTATTTTCGAAAATTAATCTCGAGTAAATATCGCAGATGTTAAATTGTTAGAGACAAGCATATGGTTCGAAAGGGGAAAAAGGATGTAATTTTTTAGTCACAAAAATAAGTTGTTAATTTTTTTTCACTTAGGGCTATTACCTGGAGCATCAAGTAAAAGCAATTTGATAACTAGGGGAAATTTATCGAGGATTTTAAAGAAATAGTGTAACATTAAATAAAATAATAATTTTCAAAGATTCATAATTTCTCTAATTTTGTTTTCATAAAAATGCAACGTTTTTTTTAAAGTGCAAATTAATTAAAGCATATCTTTAATAATGTTTACTATTTAATAAATGCAATAGATCCTGAAGAAATTTATATGATTTGAAAATTTAGACGATGCCATTATTTCTACGCATCTTGGTGATAATAATGCAAAACAAAATTCTCTAAATAATTTAGAGAGATTTTTCAACTGAAAGTTTAGAGTATTATTAATATGTTTGAAATTACTTACATTTAAATTGGACGCCATTTGCAAGGTACTAGAAGAAGAGAATTTTCCAAACATGCTTTTCTTCATGTAGAGGGTATAAAACGGGGGTATTGTCACTCCTTTCTCGTCCGCGGGGAGCACAAAATTTCTTCCAATGGGCAATAAGTCTTCATGTGGTCACCCTATGGTCATCTACTATTCGCTTATACCTCCCGGGTTACTTTGTATCCTTACGCGTACTAACACATAAAATAGAGAAACCTTCGTCCCAAGTTCTGTACTGTGCGTTATACCGTCTTAAGCTTCTTTCTGTTTGTACGCCGGACATTTTCCAGTATATTCCAGTAAGTGAATTTTGTCATTACATACTCGGTATTTATCATACTTTCATTTCAAAATGTCTCTTTAATGATACTTAGCATTTTAATTTTTTCTTGTAATATGAAATATTTATTTATTTTAAATGTTCAGAAGATTGTCTATGATGCCATTAGATCTCAAGATATGGAATATAAGGTTCCTTATCGTAGTATGGATCGCCATATTTGAAATTAATCTTGTATATGTAAAAAAATCTGTAACCATTGGAAGTCTGTAACCTGCTATATTTCGTTTTTAAATGTTTTTTTTTAAAGAAAAGTTTATTCCCTTTGACTTTATAACTCGATGAATCTACATGAGTTATATTTCTTTTTCGGATTAAAGAATTTATTTTTGAAATTTGTTAGAAACGGTGCCTGTTTTTCAATTATGTTGGTGATCTTTGGGTCTAGAGCTCCTATCTGTAATTTTTTTCTTAAGACTTTCAGCCTGACAACCCCGTTTAACTTAGAATTTTTTTTTTTAAATAGGAATTTCATATAAATAGTTTTTGTCAATTTCAGGTTTTTGTGCAACTCCTTAATCTATAAAAAGCCATAATATATTGCTTTTTTAATCAAAAGGTGTATTATTGAAAAAATTATTTCCCTTTTGAGATTTTTAGCAAATTCTTGAATTTAATATACAAATGACTCTCGCAAATTTTTCTCCTAGACAAATTACGCAGAATTTGTTACCCACGTGCTTTTTCGTTTGCCACAGTCAGATTTCATTCATTCTTTGTATAGCTTTTCAGGAGTTGATTATACTTAAATTAAGTTTGAAATAATTATCTTCTTGCTTTAATTTTAACTAAAACATTTTTTTAAAGTGAATCAGTGGAATTAACTGTGCCGAAACAAACGATGTTTCGATTACTTAACAATTTGTGCCTCGTAGTTTTTGTGCATTTCTGTGTTTTTCTTTTCTGAATACATCCATGATTGAAGAAAATTTATGCAAAATATACATTTTTTTTATGTACACGCTATCATTCATTTTGTTAGAATTAACAGAAAACATCTTATAAAGACTTTAATTGCAATTAAAAAATAACTATTCTTGAGGACTCAACTCTGGGTTCCTTTGGGTTTTTATATCTTGTAACTGCATTTCTGTGCTTTTTTTCCTCCGAATATCATATGATTGAAGAGAATTCCCGCATAATACCTAATTTTCATGTTTAAATAGCTTTTTATGTGCAAACGCATCGATAATTTCCTATCAAAGATTTTACATTAATATATTTCTTTTCACGCTCAGAGGTATTGTTAAAAAATAATCTTATTCTTCATCTGGCCTTTAGAAGGCCTTTCTGAAACATTGCACATTGTTGTTTTCTTTTGCTACTTCACTTTTTTTTTTTTTTTTTTTTTATTGCTGCAAAGTAGAATTTTCATGAAGAAATTTCCACACATACTATTTTTTCATTCCTTAATATAAAATTAATTCCATATTTGATGCCTTCGCAAAAACAAAGCTTCAGAAATATTTTGTGCTACTATTAAAATAGGTTTAGTTAGAAAAGTAATTATTTTTTTAAAATTTTGAACTTGATTTGTTATTTTTTATTAGTGATGGACTCAAGGCAGATGCATAACTTTTATATCATTCATGACATAAATTATTAACTATTCTCCTTTAACAACAATTTAGTTTTAGCCTAAGTGTTGCTTCTTAAGGACTATATAAAAATTCTATTTTTTTGGTGAAAGTATCAAATATTTGTTTCATTCAATGTTTTTGACTCTCCTCTTTTTAGAAATAACATGCGTTTTTGTATTTTCTTATTTTTGAAAATATTTTATTTTAAATGCCATTTTCTCAAAGTCTTAAATATTGTTAAAACAGTTTTTTAATTCATTTCATAAATTGAAATATAATAAAGGTATTTAGTTTAAACTTGGTGCAGTTTTTAATTAATTCCATAAATTGAAGTTTAATGAAGGTATTTAGTTTAAACTTGGTGCAGTTTTTAATTAATTCCATAAATTGAAGTTTAATGAAGGTATTTAGTTTAAACTTGGTGCAGTTTTTTTTTAAACAAAAATTTAATTTTTTCTGAACAACAAAATGAACAGTCTTCTGATAACAAATGTTTTGTAGTTGGTTTTATATTAACCTTTTCAGATCATTTTAGTTCACAAAGGAAAAACAGAGGATTATCAGATTGTAAGAAAAATGCTATTTCGGACGTTTACGTTAAGTTTGTTTTCTTAACAATTGTTTCCACCCTCCCATAATTCTATTCATTTTTTTTGAATAGCACTATTTCAAAATTAAAGGAAATTTCTCTATATGACTTCATTAAAAAAAATATCCCCACGATTTTTCATCTGACCGCTGTTTTGGGAACACAGCAGAAGACAGACGCATGCACAATAATTGGAAGGTTTCCATATCTGAAAAGAGACTTCAAAACCTTTAATGAGTTAAAATAAAAAATAATGGGACTGGTCAACATGAAACTTTCTCACACAACGACTTTCTTCCCTTCCTTCCCCATAAATATTGGGAATCTAGCAAAATGTGAAAGTCATAAAAGCTGAGAATTTTCAGAGTTTCGCCAAATATTAAATAGCAAAATAATTTCGATTTATAATAGAGTGAATAAGCCTAATTGTGTATTTTGGTCTACTATTTTTTCAACCATTTAAGAGCAAAAGTTGAAGCAAAACTACTATTTTATTAAGTAAAATATAAAAATAAGCTTAGTAAATGAAATCTGGGCAAAGATGGCTTTCGTAGTTTTATTCAAAACGCATATTTAAAATACGGGGGGGGGGGGGGAGAGCTGAAAATAATACTTTTATTAGGGTGTATGCGAGAAAATTTTGGGGACGAAAGTCAGGTTGGACACTTCAGTAATTGAAACAATATACATAGTATGGGTACAGAATTTGATTGTGATTAAGACTATAGCATTGTTCATCCTAATCGCCCCAGTCTAACCAGAGAATTGCCCCTTATATTAAGTTTCTTTTTATTATTTTTAAGATGCCTAGAAATGCATGCTTATTAATTCTGTATTGTTCTATACTTTTTCAGAAAGTTATAATAATGCCAACATTATTAGAAAATTTCATGATTCCATCATTAAAGGAGAAATCATTTGGGCACCTACTATCCTGGGTGGATGAGGAGAATGGTATTCTGAAAATCTTCTGGCAACATAAAAACAGCAGCCAATGGAAGGAAGAAGATTTCACAGTATTCAAAGTAAGCTCACTAAAAATTAGTTTTGAATATTCCAATAAATAATGAAATTTGATTTCAAATATTCTAATCAGCCGTATGTATATATATCTGTAACTTGCATATTTAATTGCTTAATAAATGCACAGCGTTTATATCGATAGTCATTCTCTCTGTCAAATAATTTTTAGATAATTATTACTATTAAATAATTTTACTTAAATTTTCATATTGCTTAAATATTCTATTTGTAAGAATGAAATTTTCCATTATTCGCTCACTTCGTTACATATCAAGAATTTGAAATTTTGTAGAAATAGTAATTCCAGAAAAATCTATTATATTTAAGTAATTTTTTTTGTAGTGAATAGATTTTAGATCTTTTCAAACCGAAGTTGCAACCTGAATTTTATAGAAATTCTAAAAGACAGTTTGGTTAAGATGGTAAAGAAAACTCAATTTTTTTTTCATCATGAAAGCAACAAATAGATTTGTAATTTATATGATGAAACAAATATATACATGCAAAACTTGCCATCTTAAATTCAAAATTTTAAACTGATAAAAATGAGAATTGGAATAAAAATATTTCGCCTTTTCCAATAAGTTTGAACTGTACTTTACTTCATTGATTTTCAAGACATATTCTAATATTAATAAATTTCTATTACATTTTATTTTTCAAAGTTAAAGAAAGTTCAATGTGTTATGAAGGAAAGTAAGCTGAGAGAAACTTCCACGTTGAATGAGGTTTTATTTATATTTGATCTTATTTCGTTTATTTTGAAATCCATTTTTTATTTTCCAGGCTTGGGATGCTATGAAAGGAAGGATGCCAACAGAAACTAACATCAAATATTTAACCCAAGCGAAACAGCGCTTCCGAGCAGCAATGCTAAAACACAAATCGTTAAAATTACTGAAATCGCCAGAAAAAAAATTCAGGTTTTACCAAATACTGAACTACCGAGTTAATGAAAATGTTGGTAAGTACTAATATTTCACATTTTTTAATGAGTTTTTAGCAATATACCTACAATAAAGTAGTTATATATTTATATAATACTATTTCAAAAATTTTAATAACTTAAAATTTTAGTAATTTATTGAGCAATGAGTTTTCTTCGACTTTAAATACTTATCAAATTTAATTTCTATCATTAATTTTGTTTCCTTTCAAAAATTTGTTTAAATAGCTAAATCATTAAAGTAGTGAGTTTATCAATCACAATTAATCAAATAGCATTATCCAATGACTTCAAGAATTAACAACTGAAATAGCAAATTTTCTTATCTAATAGGAGGATGAAAAACATTCTTCAAATATAATAACCGTTTAGAAATGTTAAATTTTAATTGAATTAATTTATCTTTTGATAATAAATTTACAAATGTTCCATTGAAGGGAAGATGCTGTCATTTTGAATGAATGAAGATGAAATCTGTGCATTGCAAGTTCTTTACAAATTATTTCATCAGATCATCGGAAGGGATTTTGATACAAACCTTTTACTATATATCTGAGACACTATGGAAACGCATGCAACTTTACGTTCTTTAGAGAAGTCTACCAGTAATAAACAGGGGTTTTATTCATTGGAAATTATTACAACATTGGCCTATCGCTTATAAGTTTGAGAAATATATGACTCAAGAATAACTTTGTCATATTTTAATATTCAACATTATTGCAGAGACCGTACCCTGTGAAATTTAACAGTGGTAAAACCCCCTCTATGAATTTAAGAACTCATTATATAAATATTTAATACTTATTGATCTTCCTGGTTGATAATTGACAATTCTTACTTACGCGTTTGAAAACTTAGCACATTATTATTACTACTATTGAATAATATTGTTTTGAAACGTCCTTGTGGAATGACACCGTCACCAAAGTATGTAATTTTTTGAATAACTCGAGTGTAATACTTTCAGTTACAACTTTTTTGAAACGTCAACAACAGTTTTTGCCTTTAAAACAAGTTTGAAGGCAAAAATGGACGAAAAAATTCCTGAAATGATGGAGATATAAATAACGCCGTTCCCTTTTGCCTTTTGTGGTGGGGGGAAATTCAGATATTTTATGAAAATGTATTTTTGATACTCTACTTAAAGGTGTTGTTATTTTTTGGATTTTATCAACACAGAAAACATTAAGAAGTTAAATGTGCAAAATTATATTTGAAAATTAAAACTATAATACTGAAAACATTTGGAACAAAATATTCAGTATTACATAAATATATATGCTTTAATATGAAGATTTTTTATTTTTATTTTGAATACTTACGTTTTAACATTGAAGTAAAAATAAATTTTGACTTTTGAAACTACCTGAAGCATTTAAATATCTGAGAGATGCAATTACTTGTAGTAAGGATTTATTGTCTTCATTTTTGTTCAATGAAATAGAAATTTTCTATATAACTAAAACATTTTTTATAATCTTTCAATTTCGTTTTACAGACCCAGCTAGTGTGTCCCTTCAAGAAGAAGAAGAACAACATATCGTAAGTCTTTAAATTCCTAAAGCCAAATTATATTACTCATGTCTAATAATTCTACTGAAAATATAAAGAACTTAGGAAAAAAATTTAAGAGTCAGTAAAGTGATTAAATGTAGAATCATTTAGTATTAAGGTTTTATTTCTGTAACCGAATATGTTTCATAGTATAACCTCAGAGAATATTTTGTTCACTGACTGAAAGAAATTTGAAATTCTACAAAGGAGAATGACATTTTTAAGTTAAAACAGAGATAGGTTGTTCATAAATATCCAATTATACATCAAGGAAGAAATTAAGGTGATTAAAATTATGCAAATATTACTTTTTAAAACTCATCCATTGGAAAATAAACCCAATATAAAGTATCTGAACAAAATTCAGTAAGATTTTAATGATAAAAATGCAATTCAAATCATACTAAAATATATCCTTAAAATTTTATTAGATTTAAAGAAACATTTTTAAGATACATAATCTGATATCATTTTCATTGAAAATTAATGAAAACTAATATAAATTTTAAATTAAAATTCCTTTTAAAATGTTAAGAAGAAAATCGTGCTAGAGTATTCTATCCGATTAATCCACACTGTAACGCACTTACATTAATTCACTATTATTGTTGGAAAAAATAAGGTAATGAGTGTGTTTCAATGTCTCTAGTTCATTCGCATAATAATTTAATAATATTTTTGAATTTTAGCCGGAAGTTGAGAGAAATGAAGAGCCTCAAATCTCAAGATTGGAAGCTGCCCGCATACTGCTGGATCTCTCCAATCATTTAGCATCTCCATCAGCTCCAGCATCACTTGCACCACCAGAAAGATACTGGTAAGTAAATGGCAATCACATTCGTTATTATTTTGATATTTATCGATGAAAGAAAGTATTATTCTAAACTGGGGACTGATAAATGTTTCAGGTGTGAAGTACGTCATTCTAATAATATTTTTTTAGGAAATGTATAATATGGGATCTCAGTTAGGGCGATCTTTTTCATAGCTTGTTTTTACAAGCATTTGAAGGGAGTTGAAGACATTTTCTTTCCGTTTGCTTCTGAGAACGGAGTCAATTAAGTAGTTGCGTCCAAGCTAGAATTAAGACATAAAGCAGTTAGGTTAACAGCCTAAATCACGATATTTGTCTATTAGTTTCCTAGATTTTCAATGAAATAGCAATTTAATTACTTGTTGTGATGATATTTTTCATTGGAGCATTTATTTTTAAATATATAAAACAACCTCTATTCTTCTTCTCAATTCATGTTTCATTATTTCTAAGTCGAACTCTCTTAAAACTAGATCTTCAACGTTTTTTTTTAAATCTTGGATTTGAATGGACTTTATCAATCTCGCAAGCATTAAGAGTATTAGCTACTTGCTGGCTGAAACAATTTTCTATTCAGTAATTATATTTACAACTTATGCAATAAAAAGTACCTCACACTTTTATTCATTATTTTATCATTCAGAAACTTTTTTTTCTTTTCGATTCTTTTTTTTTTTTTTTTTTTTTTTGTCCTATTGTTACATCGTGAATTTTGTAGGATTACAAGATTCACGATTCTTGTAGGATTGTGAGCTTGTTGCTTACACCTTTCTCAGATTTTATATATTTTTATCAACTGCTCTAATATAATATATGCATTGAAATTCATCATATATTCAAGAGTTTGCTACTTAATACTATGTTTTAATAATTCCGAAAACTATCAATTAATTAATAAATAATCGTCTTGTGCTGTATTTTGTAATTTTTTAGGTAATTAATAATTGTGGTATCTAATAGTTTGAGGAAATAATTTGATTGAAATATCCCGTAAAAATTACCACAAGGGTTTTCTCAATGCATTTAATATTAAATTTATAAAACACATTTTTGTTAGTAGTTTAACAAAATAACAATATGCTTATTTTTAGTCAAAAGTTTATTTTCTGTGATATAAGTATAAGAAAACTAGGATTTGACGTCGGAAAAAAATCAAATTATGCCACAATTTTATCAAGAAAAAGTAAATTCTTAAACTTTCAGTGAAAATTAAATCTTTTTGAATGTGATTGATATTATAATATTAAAATTATTTAATTATTCGTAGAGGCTTTAACTATGATTATTACTAATCTTTGAAAAAAAATCTTTAAATGAGTGAAAAAAAATCATTAAATGAGTCTAACCTTCTAGTGAAACTTCTATTCATGCTTATTTTTTGTGACTTAATCAATTTTTCCCTTAACTGGTTTGATTATTTTAGGCGAACTGTTCATAATTCAGCGTGTAATGATTTTTACAACCCTCAATTTACAGAAGAAACATAAATACCTTTTTATGCTACAGAAGAATCATTCTAGAAAAAAATAGAGACATTCTTACAGAAAATTATAAATTAATAATAACCATGTTTAAAATTTTAAAACTTCCTTTTTGAACAATATCTATTTAATTTTCTTTAAAAAAATGACTTTCTTTTTATATTTTATACTATTTTTGAAACGTTGTCCTTAATTACAGAGTAGAAAACTAGTACTGAAAAAATAATACATTTGATTTCATTGCAAAGAACGTGATAAAAATTCATTCTCTGAATAATGAGAAATAAATGCATCGTAAACATATGCAAAATGGTTTTTAGAAACTTTTAAGGGTATTCAAACGATTTATTTTTCTTTTTGTATTCCATATCGTTTTTAGAAACTTTTAAGGGTATTCAAACGATTTATTTTTCTTTTTGTATTCCATATCGTTTTTAGAAACTTTTAAGGGTATTCAAACGATTTATTTTTCTTTTTGTATTCCATATCGTTTGAAGTCATTTGTAGATATATTGTCAGTATGTGAGTTTTATCAAAAATAAGTGTTAAAAGGCCTATCTTGAATTTCATTACATAAAAACTTTTTTCCCTTGTATTTATATATAGAGTGTAAAGAATTTTACTTTTGAATGTGATGACATTGTTAAGGTATCTTGCAAATGCATTTCTAACAAGAAAATTTAATTTTTTACAGAATCGTATCTGACGTGGTGGTATTCTCATTATTGTAAAAATGTTATTTGTAATTATTGTATCACGTCCTTTGATTGTTTATTATTTTTAGTGTACTTAAAAAAAAACTTTTTAATGTATATATATATATATATATATATATATATATATATATATATATATATATATATATATATATATATATATATTGTTTGTATATTTAATGTAATGTAATGCTTGTATGTAATTCAGAAATAATTTTTTAGTGTTTTTAGTTTGCTTAAAAAAATCAATTTTAATTTTAATTTTTCAATGTTTTTATTTTTTATTATTTCTTATATATATATATCGGAATTTTTGGAATTAACAATGCTAAAATAGGGATTTATTCTGTTCTTTTGTAGAAATCAGAGTATACAGATTGAACCTCTCTCCTTTTTCTAAAATTTGAAACAAACGTATATTTTTGATGATGAGATATTAAAAGACTTATTCATCTAATTTCCTTTATTTTCCAGCTTCCATGCACATATTCATATGGGGAAAAAATTGGCAAATAGTCAACTTTTAATTACTTTTGTTCAAAATTTGATATTGATAGAACATCGTATATAAAATTTATTCCTCCGAATTATTTGTATTTTTGAGCTATCGTGACGACACCCATAAGTATGAAAAGTCAGATTTCAGTATAAAAATTTTTATGGAAATCTCAAACATTAACGTTTATGTCTATATACCAAAGACATTAATTTACAGACTATCACAAATATTAAAACACTTTTTTTTTTTTACTTTAAATTTCAAATCAGGCAGATTCATAAAAGCCTTGTAGTCTGTTATGTTTCTTTTGTGATGAGAACTCACTTATTCCTGTATACTTAAAATACGAGAAAGTAAAACAAAAAGATGTAATTCACTTAGATGCTTTTTCTCATTTTGTAACCTTTGCTAATGTCATCTAGGACACTTCGTCGTCTGCCCCACTTGAGTTACGCCATTGAACTGAGTCAAATTATGTATTTTGAGTCAAGACCCTGTTGGACAAAAAAAGATTTTATAGGTTAACTTTCAACTCGATCTCTTATATTTTTCGCCGTGAGCCAGTTGAATTTGACATTTTTATGCTTTATTACTGGATCGACGTAATAGTAAAATCAAATCTTCACTGTGAACACTGTGTATTATTTAGTAAATGAATTTAAATCATTAATTAGAAAATATTCCTTTTGCTATATTTAAATTCATTTACCAGTACGTATTAAAAGTCTTTATGTACTAGCCGATTATATCCTGCCATTTTATTTTTATATCAAGAAATTATTCTTTTTGTTTCATATTTTCATGTTTATTTTATTTAACATTTTCAAAATCGCTTACGTGATGACTTTATACATGAAATGAAACAATTTATAGAAATAAATTTTCTTTGTGCCTTCCAGTCAGTTCGATTCAGTATTTCATTAACCCCTAAATGATCAATTTCATAGATCAACAAGCAATTTGCAAAATTATTTTTTCTTCGTGCCTTCTAATCAGTCCGATTCCGTATCTCATGAGCTTATAAATGATTATTTCTTAGAGAGAGACTGAAACAGTTTAGTTGTAACTGTACAACAAATTCTCACTGTTTAGTTGTACTCAGCATATATTGAGGATTACATTATCGCTGACTTTACAAGTGCAAAGGACGCAATTTGATTTTTTTAACCCTATTTTCATCAATGGTTTATTAACTATAAACATAGCAGGTTATTTTCTCCCTTTTCATCTTATTTTGTTACAAAAGTTGGCAAAATTGTGCTAGTACTTTGCGTTCCTGTTCTCCTTCACTAAAGTTTGGGACATTTATATTTCTCTATCTCTCATTGCAATACTAATAGCTATTACACCGATTGGAAAAAAATATTAGTTTGAAATAGTCCAGTAGAGTGCCATTGTTATGAATTCGGGTATTTGTTGACTTCTTTTTTGAGATAGGATTTCATCAAAGACGGTCTTAAATGACGACGAATTCAGATTAAATTCACTCTAAATTAAGCTCCTGATCAAGTTTTAAAGAATTTCTCTGCTTTTGTAGCAGTGTCTGCTTTCTGAACAGAGCGGTTAGGCGTTCCAGATCCAATTCTGCAGAAGGCTGATTGGTTTTTTAGGGTTGTATGCGTTAATTATTTCTTCCCGCAGAACGGAATATAAGAACGGAAAAGTACCTGGATAGGTATATTTTCAGTTTCATTCAAAAGAAAAGACATGCTAGCAGCATCTGATCAAATTTTCTAATAAATGCCTCAACCTTCTGAGAAATAGTGTCCTTTATTAAGAAATTTATTTATTTTAAAGATATTTCATTAAAAAATTTTCATTGTTAATATTATTTTCATATATAAAACTTTCAATTTTGTCAACTTTTTCTTTGCCCCGAAAGTTAACAGAAACATAAATCCTTACTTCTATTTGAAAATTAACCGAATTTCTTTAATAGCGGTAGGAAAGTTTTAAATTTTTTAGCAGCCACAAATTAAATAATTATGCTCTAAAATTTTAAGTTCAATACGTCAAAATATTGTTATAAATTTGAAAACAAATGCATTAATGTTTATTGTTATTATCTAAAAATGAGTCTTTAACTAATTCTTCTCTTTAACTAAAAATAATTTTTAATTAAAATTATATCTTTTTGGAGAATTAATTGAAATACACGAAGACATGATTTAGAGTGATTGATAAAAACATTAATATAACAAAATAAAAATATTTTTGAGTGCATATGTAAAATTCCACAATAGATTTATTAAATCTTTTTCCCATGTAAAAACTTGTGTAAATTTTGAGTAAGCAAGGAACACGCCAGGATTCAAGAATATTTGTTGTATTTAAACCAACTCTTCTTAAATTATTACAATTCTGATATATATATATATATATATATATGCATGTGTGTTTGTGTGTGTATTATATCCAAATCAGTAAAATTATTAAGTTAATATAATCAAAAAGAAAGTATAAATTTATGAATTAATCTCTAAATAAAATTGTGTCTCTTTCAGTTTTATTCAGAATTTTTTTTTTCATTATTTTTAGTTTGATTCAGAAATAAATTTTAAATAAATTTCATAATGTTTCTGTTTTTTATTATTTTTTGTTTTTATTTTTAATGTACAAAATATTTGTATTTTTGATTATTTCTAGTATTTTTTTGTTTGTATTTTTAATGTAAGGAAATATTTGTATTTTTGATTCTTATAATTGTATCTTTTTGTATTTTGTATCAGAAATAATTTTTTAGTGATTTTAGTTTGCTTCAGAAATAAATTTTAATTGAAATTTCCCAATGTTTGTATTTTTTTTTATTTTTTCTGATATATATATATATATATATATATATATATATATATATATATATATATATATATATATTGTTGTTTTTGGAAATAACAATGCCAAAATACGAATTCATTTTGTAGAAATCAGAGTATATAGATTGAACCTTTCTCCTTTTTCCCAATTGTTAAATTTGAAACAAACGTATATTTTTGTTGATGAGACATTAAAAGACTTATTCATCTAATTTCCTTTATTTTCCAGCTTCCAAGCAAATCATCACATGCGGAAAAAAATTGGCAAATAGTCAACCTTTAATTCCTTTTGTTCAAAATTTGATATTTATGGAACATCGTATATAAAATTTATTCTTCCGAATTATTTGTATTTTTGAGCTATCGTGACGACACCCATAAGTAGGAAAAGTCAGATTTCAGTATAAAATTTGATGGAGATCTGAAACATTAACGTTATGTCCATATACCAAAGACATTGATTTACAGCCTATCACAGATATCAAAACACTTTTTTTTACTTTAGATTTCAAATAAGACAGATTCATAAAAGCCTTGTAGTCTGTTATGTTTCTTTTGTGATGAGAACTCACTTTTTCCTGTATACTTAAAATACGAGAAAGTAAAACAAAAAATGTAGTTCACTTAGATGCATTTTCTCATTTTGTAACCGTTGCTAATGGCATCTAAAGCACTTCGTCATCTGCTCCACTTGAGTTACGCCATTGAACTAAGTAAAATTAAGCAGTATTTTGAGTCAAGATCCTGTTGGGAAAAAAAATATCTTATAGGGGAACTTTCAATTCAATCTCTTATATTCTTCGCCGTGAGCCAGTTGAATTTGGCATTTTTATGCTTCATTACTGGATCGTCGTAATAGTAAAAATCAAATCTTCCCTGTGAACATTGTCCCTATTATTAACTAAATGAATTTAAATCATTAATTGGAAAATATTCCGCTCGCCATATTTAAATTCATTTACCAGTACGGATTAAAAGTCTTTATGTGCTAGCCGATTATATACTGCCATTTTATTTTTATTTCAGTAAATTATTAATTATTATTGAATATAAGAACGGAAGAGTACCTGGATAGGTATATTTCCAGTTTTATTCAAAAGAAAAGACATGCTAGCAGCGTCTGATCAAATTTTCTAATAAATGCCTCAACCTTCTGTGAAATAGTGTCCTTCATTAAGAAATTTATTTATTTTATAGATATTTCATTAAAAAATTTTCATTGTTAATATTATTTCCGTATATAAAACTTTCAATTTTGTCAACTTTTTTTTTGCCCCGAAAGTTAACAGAAACATAAATCCTTACTTCTATTTGAAAATTAACCGAATTGCTTTAATAGCGGTAGGAACGTTTTAAATTTTTTAACAGCCACAAATTAAATAATTATGCTCTAAAATTTTAAGTTCAATACTTCAAAATATTGTTGCAAATTTGAAAACAAAATGCATTAATGTTTATTGTTGTTATCTAAAAATGAGTCTTTAATTAATTCTTCTCTTTAACTAAAAATAATTTTTAATTAAAATTATACCTTTTTGAGGAATTAATTGAAATACACGAAGACATGATTTAAAGTGATTGATAAAAACATTAATATAACAAAATAAAAATATTTTTGAGTGCACATGTAAAATTCCACAATAGATTTATTAAACCTTTTTCCCATGTAATAACTTGGGCGTCATCTATAATAGCGATATTTTAATTTACAAAATTTTGGCATGAAAATAATCAGATAAATGAATGAAAAATCGTTGCAATATTTTAACCATTTTTAGTAAGCAAGGAACACGCCAGGATTGAAGAATATTTGTTGTATTTAAACAAACTCTTCTTAAATTATTACAATTCTCAGCCTAATTTATAATCGATAAGTTAAGTGTTAAGAAATTAGAAAATAAATAATGTAACATGGAAACATCTTATTGGAAAGCCATCTCTCTCAATAATCAGACATTATGGAGCCAAATAAATTTGTTAAAAAAATCATTAATAAAATAAGCCAAAAATCTGAAACTAAAGTATATTTCGAAGTATATACTGTATATTTCGAAAAAACACAATATATATATATATATATATATATATATATATATAATGACACGTTATAACAACATTAAAATGATTACATACAATAGCAAAAATTTCCGTTGCATTTACGTGTCCTATTTATCATATATTAACCACTTTCCCTTGAAAAATGTACCATCGACAACGAAATACTTTTATTCGAAAATTATCATTGATTGCTGTAAACGTCGGTGGATAATTATCACAGAAATAAAGAAAGGTTCGCGACCTGTTGACTGAGATTGTTCGCGGAGCCAACTTTTAGGTCAAAAATTAATCATTTAGAAGATATAAATGCTTTTCCAATTTCTTTGCGGAGTGTTTAGCTACACATCTCTCTGAATCTTTTGACAAAGTAAGTGGTTAATAAGTAAAAATGAATATTTCGAAAGAAAGCAATCAATCAATAAATCAGTCAATTTCGAAAAAAAAAAATCAAATAAGAGTACATTAGCGAAGGGAGTCAATAAGATCATGAAAGTATAAATCTCAAAGTTAAGAGATTATTGTGGTAATAATTGATTCAGGTAATGTAATAATGATTTAATTCGAAATTGTTTCAAATAAAAATTTTCTTCATTTATCTCTCTAATAATGATTAATTTATTTTGTAAGATTAAGATTAATAGGCAATTAAGGGCAAAATTAATAGGGACAAAAAAATGCAAAAGTATTTTTGTCTCAAATTATAAGTTATAAACGTTAGAGTTTTATATTTTAAAGATCTCTGTTTTTAAGACATCATTATTTTCTTTAAAAGCTTAAAACCATCTAATGAAAATCAATAAGATACCGAACTCTATTAAGATTGAAAATATTTTCCATCATCTCTTGTTACCATATTTTTTTATTGCAGTGATTTTGAAAAGTAAATCGTTTGGTAGTATCAAAAATCTTATTCCTAATTTTTGGTAAAAATAAACTGCAAAATAATAATAATAATAATAATTTTGAATATATAGTATAACAACATAGTGGGAATTGTCTCCTACAAAAATTTGTAAGATACATTGTCAATCTTTTCTACCCAATAAAATCCATCAAGCATCTTCTGCCTATAAATTTAACTACATTTGCAAAATAGAGTAAATTTTGTTTTTCACATCCAAGTATGTTAGAGAAAAAGCTCTTACGAGCTGTCAATTATCTCGCTCGTTGTGTTAACATACACTTTACACATCCTTAATATAATTCTTAATAATAACACATCCTTTCCTTCACATACACTTGTACAAATAGACAAGAGGAAGGAACTTTTTGTCTAAAGTTCCGCAGCATATCTATATTTGTTTCTACTTGTGTGAGTTCTCAAAAAAAAATTTGAATTTAAAACTTATTAATTGTATGAGGCTAAATATGATTGCATACTAACTGAAAAAGAAAATGCGGTTTTCGATGTTTTTCATATCTCATAACGATAAATGGCAAAGATACATTTTGTTCAAAATTAAAAAAATCCTAACAAGTCTTTGATTTTTCTTAAGAGAGATTGTTGGCAGCTCTTTTAACACCAAGATAGAATTACAATGGAAAAGTTTTAGTAGTCAGCTATGGAATCTTTTGCTAAGCAAACTGTAACATGCGCTTGTTCTTAAATATGATTTATGTGTAGAATGCAACAATACGTGTGAACGGCAAATGAAATTCTTATAAATGGGAATTTCCAACCTGCCAAGGGGTACAGAGGGGAACAATAGAAGAGAGACCAACCCCAAGGAACACATACATCCCCCTAAAGCACTGACTATTGTTGATTTCTTCTTTTATACAGTAGCCCAACCCGCCACTATTGAACGAAGAAGCATAACAATGGCCATTGTGGGCTGTTAGGATTTTCGACTCCTTTCGCAGCCTGTCTTCAGAATCACGAGTTTCACGACCAATGAGAATCAGAACTGGTAATATATTCCGATCTGAATCAGTGACATCGCGTCGGGACACGGCGTATCTTTAAATGAAGTGATAAGCCTTAATTAATTGCATTTATTTAAACTGTGAATAAGAAATATACAATGGATAATTTCTTCCATTTTTATGCTTTAATTTCATTTCGATGTTTTAAGGTGCTTTTGCATTTTCAGAAATGCATAATTTTTCCAATAATTTATTTAATATTTTCAAATATGCCACATAGATTTTTACTAATTTATTTCCTTTTACAATTAAGATAAAGATAATTTTTATTACTGAACATTTTTCCTGTCATTTGATAGCTGCCTTAATGTTTCTTTTGATACCCAGCGAAGCTAACAAATCTTTCGATGCTGACGTAACTAATCGAACTATCGTTGTTGATCGAGCGATTTCAAAGCCACGATGGCTCAAATTATTATTACAATCGAAAATCAGTTCCGACAAAATTTTCAAATTTGATTCTGAAGTAAGGGAATGAAATCGATTCTATAATGATGAGAAGAGAATGGTAATATGTTGTACGATCGAAAATTCTAGATTTCTCGGATTTATTTCAGTTATACAATTAGAAAATATGTTATACCTTTTCTAAACAGGAGGAGTTTTCGGGGAGTTAAAAAAAATGTTTTTGTTTATTATTATTATTATTGTCCATTTCTGACTTTCAGAAATTGTGTATTTTGAACCTTTTGGAAAGAAAGTAAAATTTTAAAAATCACTCCATTGTTTAAGAAATAGAGTATTATACTAAATATTAAAATATAGAAATTACTTTGATTTTGTCACACATCAATAGGGCAATAGTTGGGTGTTTAGCATAATTATTTTTTTAATTATTTTATTGGAAGAAAAAAGATAATATTTTTGTCAAATAAAAGGAAGTTTTCAAGCTGAAATTTCTTTTTGTTATTTTTCCCGGAGAAGTTTTGACTAGTCCGATATTAAGGAATTTCTTTATAAAATTATAATTGCACTAAATCAATAATAAAAGGACGATATATAGAGACATATTGACTCATGGTGACGATATATTGAGATGTTATAATATAGCCAACGGCTAAAACTTTTCATGATTGTAATTGTGTCTACAAGTTTTGAAAATTGCAGATTTTTAATGGAGTTCTCGAGCTCTGTAAAATAGTTTTGGATAAAATGCAAATTGTATAATTTTCTTTGATATTTAGCTCTATAGTTGAAAAGAAAACCATATATCTTTTATTAAATTTTCATGTCTCTTTTTATTAAATTAAATAAAAATAATTTTTTGTTGTTAAAAGTAAATTTTAAATACAATTTTTTTATATGATAAACTATGTTGAAAACAAAACCAATAAACAAAAATATATTTTAAAATTTCTTTATCACCACCAACTTAGCGACTGATTTAAACATCATCCTTATAAGTTTTCTTATAAGTTAAACATCATCCTTATAAGTCCCGGATTTCTTACTGTGGGTGATTAATTTTTCCCGTTTACAAAATAAACATATATTTCAGTAAGTCTTTATAAAATGAAATTAGCATTTATTTCAAAATATATGAATGAGAGAAATTGAGTTTTAACGACTTGTCCCTCGCACAAAATTTTCACATATTTGATTTCCTTATTATTTATAACATTCATGCATTGACATTGGTGCATTAACATTCATGCATTTTATTTTATTTTATTTATTTATCTTGAACTTCATTTTATCTTGTAAAATCATTCAATTTGCCAATGAAAAAATCTTTGCCTTGACACGCCAGAGATCACCGTGGGTGAAATTTTTGAACACTTCAGTTTCCAAACAATGCTTTTCTTCCTTTCTTTCTTGCCTTGGTAGGAAAAGCAGCGGGGTTTCTATTTTCGTCTTTACCATACACAAGAAGAAACTAGGGCCCTTCAGTGCCCAGTAATTGCTGGCCGTCCTTTCTGCCAATCATTTTCTAACCATAATGGAACAGATGCGCTCCGAAACAAGGGCCTACTGTGTTGGGAATAGAAGGTCTTCCAGTACATCTTTCAATATCCATCCATTGTCGCATAAATTCAGGGAATGCATATCCGCTTACAAAGGTATAGCAGTTGATCCATCCTTCTAAAGGATTCCAAGATATGTTGAAATACACAATAGAATAGAAACGGAAATGTCGTTTGTCGTCTTCCACCAGCGGTTCAAAATAAAGAGGTCCGTCTCAAAAAAGTCTTAGCATTGTTTTAAATGGGACGTAAATACAGCTAAACTAAATTTTGAAAAAAATTAATATACAGGTTCGATTTTTGGTGTACAGATTCTATAACAGAAATCACACATTTATCTTGTTATATTTTTTATTGCGTTCACATTTTTGGTGTACAGATTCTATAACAGAAATCACACATTTAGCTTGTTATATTTTTTATTGCGTTCACATTTTTGGTATACAGATTCTAAAACAGAAATCACACATTTAGCTTGTTATATTTTTTTTACTGCATTCACATTTTTGGTGTACAGATTCTAAAACAGAAATCACACATTTAGCTTGTTATATTTTTTTACTGCATTCACATTTTTGGTATACAGATTCTAAAACAGAAATCACACATTTAGCTTGTTATATTTTTTTTACTGCATTCACATTTTTGGTGTACAGATTCTATAACAGAAATCACACATTTAGCTTGTTATATTTTTTATTGCGTTCACATTTTTGGTATACAGATTCTAAATATCACATTAATATCACATTTTTGGTATACAGATTCTAAAACCGAAATCACACATTTAGCTTGTTATATTTTTTTACTGCATTCTCATTTTTGGTATACAGATTCTAAAACAGAAATCACACATTTAGCTTGTTATATTTTTTTACTGCATTCACATTTTTGGTGTACAGATTCTAAAACAGAAATCACACATTTAGCTTGTTATATTTTTTACTGGCATTCACATACGTACGGGGAGAAACGGTGGCAAATAGTCAACTAACTGACATATTCAAAATTTTATGCATATACGTCAGTGTGGTATTAAAACATAAAATGTATACATATTATTCAGTGTAGCATATCACATAAATTTCGATTCCATCTAAATTTAGATAAAAACTAATAAACTCGAGGAAAATAATGCATATCTAGTTTCATCCATTTTCTTTGGAGTGTTTTTGAATTATCATTTCATAGAGAGACAACCCCCCCCCCCCAAAAAAAAAGATACGATTCCAATTTTTCTTTTATTCTGCAAATTCTAAAAAGAATATATTAAATGAGCTGAACATTCGACACCTGCAATATTTTCTCATTTTATATTTCTTATGTAAGAAGATAAAATATTTAAGACATAACTAGCATTAATTCTTCAAAAAATTATTCAGAAAAGTTATTGGTGTTCTTATAATAACATATCAGTATTTTTTAACATGAAATTCAATATTTTTATTACATTTAATAAAATATTAATTATAATCGAATTAATCGAATCGTCATTAACTATAACCGACTCTGTGTAGTACGATGTATCATTAATTGCAGTTAAATAATCATGAATAGGATATTAACGCAATTGAAAGCAAGAGTATACTGAGAATTATATATTATTGTTAATAAGGAATATGAACCCTCTAGTTATTTAAATATTTACATATTCAAAATTACACCACAACTACTCAGTTTTAAAGAATATAATTTATAATGGAAGAAAATACAGGAAATGTGGAAGAAGAAAAAAAAAATTGAAAATCAAAAGATTAATGAAAAAAATTAATAATTCCTCAATTTTTACAATAGAAAAGGTTTATTTTTGTTTAAGAAAAAATTTTAATGGGTTAGTTATATTTATGTTAATGCTACGTTTATAGAAAAAACACCATAACCAGTTTGCGAGAAGCCTTATAATTATTAATTTGATCAGAAAAAGATAATAACCCTAGATCAGAAAAATCCTCATGAAATTTCTCCACGTCATAAACATGGGTGCGCATTAGATTTAACTGGTATCAGGCGGGTATTCACAATAGAGATTTGATTGGGAAAAGGGGACAGAGAGTTTCGAACTTTCTATCTTCCATTCCCGAATTAGAAGCTTTATCACCATTTCCCTGCTGCCGAGCAGCTTAGGTTGAATGTAAACATTATTTATATATCTAAATATAAGTTATTATAAATCATATATATAAATTATATATCTAAATATAAGTTATTATAAATTATATATCTATATCTAATATATCTAAATAGAAGTATAAGTAAGTAACATAATGTAATCCTGAAATTCTAAGAATGTTTTCCTTCCAATATTCCGTTTTGCCATCTGTTTCCAAATAAAAATTATCCCGAGCATCTTCATTGTAGAAGATATTTTCTTGCTTCGTTTTCGGCATCGGACACCACCCGATTCTACCCCGGCATACATATTTAATAGAATGCGTCTTAAATTTTGTAATAATTTTTTAATAATCCTTATAAAGCTTTTAAATGCTTTGCTTTCCAAAAGCGGCCACAATTTGATACCTTAAGAATTTTATTGATAATATCACATACCAAATTTTATTTATTCATTCAGTCGTATTTTTGAGTTATCAAGGTAGCATTCAAGTAAATATACAAATCAACAGACTGTCAAACGTTTAAGATTTTATGCAGATGCATAATTATAATGATAAATCTACAAGCTAAATTTCATCCTTGCAGGTTTCTTTTTTTTTTCAGTTTATACACAGATCATTTTGATACCGGAAATGGTAATTTTGATCTGAAGCATTTTTGCAATTTAGAAATTCATCAATATTAAAAAGTGAAATATTTTCCGTATTAAAATAATATTTTAATTCCTTACTTTGTTGAAGAGAAAGAATAATAAAAAAATGGTTCTAAACTTTAAACTTTCATTCAAGAGATTCAATGTTTCATTTCAAATTCTTCATTTTAACTTAATTCATTTTTATTAAATTATAATTTTCATTAAAATTCAAGCTTCTAAATAATGATATTCAAATCCATTGCTGCTGAAATTAAGTTTACATGTCATAAGGAATCTGTAGACTCTAAAAGATTTTAGATTTTTAAATTTTTTTATAGCTTAGTTATCAACAAAATATATAATCAGTTGAAACAATTTTCTAAATAAAATTATTTATCTTCAAGAAAAAAATTCAGTATTCATTCTGAAATGAATTAAATATTAACTTCATCAATTTCATTTGTTTAATCAGCTGAATTTATTTTGAAATGTAAAAGAAAAAAAGAGAGAGAGAGAGAGAAAGAGAAAACAAAAACTGCACACTCTTTGCCTTCAAAAATCATAATCTTAATAAATGTATTCAGAATATCACTGAATGTGCTGAAAGTAATATGTGCAACAAACAGTAATATGTGCAACAAACAGTAATATGTGCAACAAACAGTAATATGTGCAACAAACAGATTTTCTGAAAGAACAATTTTAAACAATGCTGCCAAAAAGTCTTTAATAATTTTAAGAAAGCTAATAAAATGAACAGAAATCTTTGGTCACTGCATAACTTATTTCAAGATTTGAAAATAAGAAAAATAAGTAAGGCGAAAATTTTTATTTATTTTGTAATTTCCGATATATATCTCTGATGATTAAAAATTACCCATTGGATAATTATTGCAGTGAATACTCTACATATTACAAGATTAAAACAAAAAAAAAATGAAATTTGGAAAACTGTGAATGAAAACTAATATTTTCTCACACTCCGCACTTAAAATTTGAAATTCCAAATTTGTAAGAAACCTCTTCCTTTCTACAGCCTCCCTTTTTTTTGTGGACAAGAGAATCTCCGAATATAATGAAAGAATGAAATAAGGAGTGCCCCCCCCCCTTCCTCCTCCCTTGTTAAAAAAAGAGAGTAAAATTCGTTTAGTCCCCTTAAAGCTGCCAGAAATTCAAGGTCATTTCGGCGTTGGATAAAATGCATCCACATTTGACCTTGAAGAAAATTTTTTCGACAATCACCTAGGAAGGACAACATAAATCAAACCTCACCTACTAGCTCCCTTAACACCCTCAAACCAGTTGCCCCTGTGTGTCTTTTCTTTCGGAAGATATTCAAAGTAATCAGAAATTTTAAAATTCGTAACATTTCAAAATCCAAGATCTTGTTACAGAGATTTCCCTAAATAGATCAAATGAAAAAAAAAAAAATTCTTAATTAAAACTTTTAAAAATGGGGAAAAATCAAATTTTATTTTATAAAAATTGAAAGAAAACTTAATAAATCAAGAAAAACTAAATGATTTATTTTCATGAAACGTTTAACGCTTCTTCATCAAGCACATACGTTTATAATCAAAGAAAAATATGTTTAGAGCGAAACTTTGTGATGCATAAAAAAAATTTGCAAAAAATAAATTTAAAAAAAAATCTAATTTTTATTAAATTAAATCTAATTAATTGCGACTGTGAAATATTTTCTGATAAGCAATAATTATGAAAAATTTCGGAAATAATTTTAATTCGGATTTAAGACAGGAGATAATAATGCATCTGAAATGTTCCATGCAAAAATATTTTGATAAAAAGCTTTCATCTCTGTTCTATCATTTATAAATCATGTTTGCGTTGCCGCTCTGTTGGACTGACCATAGGACCTGAAACTATGAAGTTTTGGCTCGAAGTTCTTTTGAATAGTGGGAATGTGCACCCCGAAATTACTATTTAAAATTTTAACTAAAATTTAAATTAATTATAAACAAACCTATTAAAATTTTTCTTTAATAACTTCAAAAATATTACATACAATACAAAAATGCAATGATAAAGTGTGCATCATTCAATTGATAATATAAAAATATATTTTTCTTATGTAATCTAAATAATTATTAAAAAAATATATATAAGATTATTAACATAAGAGTTATCATGGACAATTTCATTTATCCAAAATGGAAGAAAAGTAAAGTCAGTTACCCAAAAATAAATATATTAATAAGCAAAAAGAAAATTAAAGTAAAAAGCAACAGAAGAAAAAAATGGATTTTTTTTTTCCAACCAAGAATAATAAATTTTGAAAATGGTTACACATTTAATACTTGAAAAATTTAAATTTGTAGTAGTTCTTGGAAAGATAAGTATAAATTTATGATTCGTTTTTTAAATATATATATATATATATATATATATATATATATATATATATATATATATATATATATATATATATATATATATATATATGTGTGTGTGCGTGCGTGTGTGTGTGAGATTTGTGTGTTATTTGTGTGTGTGTGTTAATTTTCAATTCGTGTAATGGGGTTTCATATAATTGGAGCTCTATAATGAATTCAATGATTATTCATTGTTTCAAATTGCCAAAAAAGTAAATAATTTTGAGATCGGGCGCTATAAATACATGATGAGATATCATTAAATTCTAAGCAAGAAAAAGGTACAGTTACGAAATATTCCGTTCCATTTATAGTTAATCCAAGAATGGTTTTCTTTTCTAAATGATTTAATTGTGTTAATAAAATGAAAAAATTCGGGAACATTTGCTACTCATCTTCCTTTGTGAGATTAGTTCTCAAATTTGATTCAGTTCTTTAATTTCTATATAAAAATCTCATATACAGATTAATAGTTCTGGTTTATTATGCGTATATATATACGAAGTAATAGACTGCTCCAGCGATGGAGTGGTCGACGGAACACTAGGTCTCAATGGATCATAATCTCCATCGTATTAAAGTTCATACTTGATCTAACTGAAATTGATATTTGCTTGACTATTTACCGAAGTCCGATTTCTGGTATTACTGAGACATAATGTAGGGATTAATGAGACATACATGAAGTAATAATGCAAATCTCATTTGCAATATTAAGATTGTCGTACAAGTTTTCTACCTTTCTTGTTTATCTGTTATTGTGTAACTCCAAAAATTGAAAAAGTGAAATTTTTCGAGATTTGGAAGGTTTAAATGTTCACATATAATGCGTTGAATGCGTTCACATAATGCGTTGAAATCCAATTGTCGAATTTTTTGGCGCTCGTTGTTTTGTCTATGTACGTTGAAGTAGACGGACAAAGAATGGTTCAATAAATGGTACAGAAATGGGTTTTAAAGTACTTTCAAGAAAAAGGGTGGGATTTCAATCAATTCTGTAGATATCTATTTAAATTTTCTGATCTTGCATCCGAAATTAAATGCTTCTTTTTTTAAGCGAGATGCAATTTTAAATTCGCCACTTTGATTTTAGATGAGAACTATTTTGTGCAGAGCTGTATCTTCCTTTCAGGATGTTTGACCTTCACTCTGCTTAAAAAGAGAAAGATCACAAAAGATGTTTTTCCAAGAATGGATATTGTCAGGGCCTTTTAGTAGCCTTTCCATGTAAAAGTGCCAAACACTTAGAATCAGGCTGTGGGGGATTAAAGACAAGAATTGAACTAAAGCCAATTCATTGTAAAACCAGAATGATTTTTTTTTTTCACATTTCCATGACTGCACCCAACAGGTAGTGATTTTTTGCATTAATTTCAGCGAAACGTTTACCTCTGCATATCTGTATTATTATTGGTTTGTATTCATTTACGAAGGATAAAATGCTAAACTAAGAACAGATACTAGAAAGGTACAAGCTGATGACATGCAGGAAATTCAAAAAAAAAAAAAAAAAAAGATGAAACGGTTGCGATGCATTTTAAACTGAAAAACAGAACTCGACTCAAAGGTGGCAACTCTAAAGCTAGTTTTGCACAGCAGTGAAGAAGACCGCCGTGAAAATCTAAGAATTAAAAATATACATAATTATTGATTTCGTGGGAATTGTTTGCATTTGCTTGTTTAGATCTTCAATATTCGTTTTTATTTGAGAAAAAAATAAATAAAAAATTTAGGCGATAGAAACACTCTGTGAAGCTTAACGCGGATTTAGTTTATTCAATTTTGAATAAATACAATAAACATTAAAATTGTTTAATATAAGATTACAAACACCTCATATATCTTAATGCTATGCCATATAACCAATTCGTTTTGAATGAGAAGAGTAACAGTAATGGATAAAAATGTTTTATAATTACAGTTATATTTTATTATCGTTGATTCTAAAGAAATCATATAAGTGCATCCAAAAAAAAATAAATATATAAATAAAGCTCATTCAGTGGTGCCCCCCTCAATATTCTGGGGTTGTTTTGAAACAGGGAACGTTTTATGCTTCTTGGCAGAAGATAATACTCCCTCATTTGAGCTCCCTTTCTTTTAATTAATCGAGATCAAATTTTGAGATAGATCTCCAATTTTGGTTACAAAAACAATATATCAAATTTATTTATCAATTTCGCTGGATATTTCAACCCATCGCTTATATATATATATATAAACCAACAGAGAGCTACACTCTGAGGGAATTAATTCGAAGTTTGATCCTGATTTCCATCTTAATAATGAAAATAAAAACGATGCATTTTATCCATTTCAATTTAAGCATATTTAGTAATTGTTTCTATATGTTACGGCCAAAGCCCGAAATCGGCCAGATCGCGAATTAGCCGGCCAATTCGCGATCTGGCCAACGTTGCTGTAAACTTACCGGCCAATGTCCGATCTTTTCTTGATTTCGGGGTTTGGCCGGCCAGTTCGCGAAATGGCTGGGGAAGATCGGCCAAAGTAGAAAGAAAGGAATCAAGAACACATTGTTTTACACCCTGTTAAAAATGAAGTATTTAAAAAGGAGTACTTCTGTGTACCGTTTTTTTTTTTTTTTTTTTTTTTTTTTTTTAAGTACAATTGTTTCAGAAACGAGTTCAAATATAAGTGACACCTCTGAGTTAAAAATAAGCTTGTAATATATAAAAATATGATCTCGTGTTATTCTGTTCTCATATTAAAGCCATAATAGAAATTATTCAGTGAACGTGTATACTTTAACAACGTGATAGCGTGAAGATTAGATTTGCTCCCTTCAAAATGAAATAATTATATCTTGAGCAAATGCGTTGCGTATCGTGTATGAATACAAAGGCAAATTGAGTATTCAGTTTTCAATTACCTTTAAGGGTGATCCTTAGTCTTTTTCTGCTCCATGGACCTAATGTTAAAGATCCCAGATCACTTTGTCTCCCGAAATGTCGCTTCAAAAAATATTAAATTTTTTGCAAAGGCAAATAACAAAAATAAGGGCTAATTAAAACAAATATGAAGGACAAATAGTTTTGTTATTAATATCATTTAAAGACATTTCTTTGTTGGCGCCATCTGTCGAATTTCACTTACAACATGTCCTTATTTATATTTTATACATGAATGTCATTATATTTATTTACCACTAGTCGCCTTTGGCGACCAGTCGGTTCACCAGTATTAATGATCGCTAAAATTTTCAATTAATGTAAATTGCTCTCTTAGTAGCTTTTTCTGCAAAATATTTTTAAGCTTCATATTTTGGTAGTTATATGATTCAGTCGTACTTTTATGTAGGCCTTAAACAGTTCTGTTTCATTGTACTACTTCCCCTAATGTTCTGTCAGTATCCATAAAATTTCTACTTTAAACTAAAGTGGAAATGTTAAACTGCAATCAATATAAAAGCTTTTTATATTAAAGCTAACCATGTATTTTTTTTAAATATGAAAATTGAAATCAGAGTCGTTCAGCAGTGAAATCTGACCGATTTATGAAGTTTTTATGCATCATTTTTATAATCACAGGCCAATCACTGTCTAGAAACCTTGCAGAGGATTAGCGTATCTTCATTGAGACAGTCGGTGAAGTGGTCTAAAATCACCAGTTTTTATAGAAGTGAGATATTGAAATTTCATAAATCAGTCAGTTTTAGTGATTGATTTAGTTGGTTGGAGTTCAACAATTTTTATTAATAATATTGGTGTCTCAAGAATATTTTGTTAAATATAATTCAAAGGGCGGAGGACCTATGTAAAAATTTAAAATTCCTGATTCCTGATTGACTAAAGTTATATTAAATATAATTATTTAGTTAATTTAGACCATTTTGTTAGCAAATGTATTCCCCTAAATTAGCTGATGGTAGCTGATTAGAATGATTATCCTAAGTATATTAAACTATGTTTGCCTTAAATTAAATTGTTTTATTGAATTAATAATATAGGTATTGTCAAAGCTCATAGAAAACTTTTCCTCCTTTTACTTCTCAGAAAATATCTTATTTCACTTTTTTTTTCATTTTATACAGACACCTGCCGAAAATTACAATTTTTTTTATTAAATTTGCAATAATAGTTGATTTATTTTTTAATTTAAACTTCTATCAATGTGAGGGCAACACGTTGATAAAAGATATATTTTTTTTTAATTTGACGTGCTCGTGCAGATTAAATTTTAGCATAATTTAATCTAAGCATAATTTATAAATTAAATTTTCAGCTTTAATTAAAAAAAGCTTTAATTTGATGCAAAAATCAATTTTGTGCTGTAATATTTTCTGGTTATAGCGACAAAACGCCGAAATTACGCTTAATTTCTAATTAAAATTCTAATTAAAAATTTTAAAAAATCGCTGCAGGGTGCACATTTTCGAATTCCAAGGTATATATATGTCAAATTTGATAACTGTTTGTGAAACGGTTTGGACTGTAGAGCGCTAACACACACACACACACACACACACACATTGAGCTTCATTTATAAGTATAGATTATCACATAGGGCTTTGGCCAAGGATGCCCGGCCACTTCGCGAAATGGCCAGCCAAAGTAGAAAATACAAAATTAATTGCAAGTATTTCGGACTTTGGCCAAACCTCTTGGCCAGTTCGCGAACTGGCCGCATTTCCGGTTTTGGCCGTAACATATATATGCAGATTATGGTACATACTTATTTTATTCAAAAGAATTCCATTAGAAATTTGGTTGAAACCTGCAAAATAGATCTGCATATATCAAGCATTATTTATTATTTTTCACAAGTTTTCTTTCTGTGTTATTTTATTTCTATAAAACAGAAATCACATATTTGTGTCTATGATCTAAAACAGGAAAATCCATCAAATTTTCTATGGAGAAAAATTTATTTATCAACTACAGTACATTTTATACGCAATAAAATTACATATTATTACATATTTATTAAGCAAGAAAGTAAAAAAAAAAGCATTGATAAAAATTTTAGTTATTAAAAAATTGTTTGGAATCAGACTTCAGGCAATCCTAATTTTAAAAAAAATTATAACTACATCTGATTTGAATTCAAAATCGAACGAAGACGATTTCGCACTTTGGAAGGAAATAAATAATTTAGCTTAATGAATTAATTTAGCTTTAATCCTGCTCTTTTATAAGATTTATAACCCACGCATTGATTTGAATTCAAATTCGAACAAAGGAGATTTCGAACGAAACAAATTAATTTAAACTCCCAGAATAGATTTAATTGTCATAGAATTGTCTTAATATCTTCATACAGACTTAACCCTTTCTAGGGCCGTGAGAAGTATGCTTCCCACCAAATTTATCAATCTTTGTATGAATTTATGTAGGTTGGCATATGTTCTGACACATTTTTTTAGAAAGACAGAATCTTAGATGATTTAATTCTTTATCTCACACAAAATAATGTTCTTGATTTGTTACTTAATTATTAATTAACCAAATTAATTAATCAATCAAATTAAATGAATCCTTTTTCTTATTCTAATTTCAAGCCTAAAAATATTTTAACATACTATGATTAGAAAAAAATGGCCCTTTAAAGGGTTAATTGAAACCAAATACTCTGCATAGTAATGAGACTCATTATCCAAATGATGAAGAAATCACTGTAAGTACATGAAATATAATAACTATAAATTGAAAATGAAAACAAAATTGGGATAAACTTTCCATGAGAAGCAACTGTGAACTCATTTAGTCAGGTAGACTTTTATTACTTTCTATATTAGCATTGGAAAGTAATGATTTTTTCATTTAGGGATTTAAATACCGTTATTATGATTTGAATCATTTCCAGTTTTGTGATCTAACAACGTCACGTAAAGATAATAAAACGATGAAAATATTCCTATGACCATCATCCGTGAATTGATTGAGACATATGGATTATGCTTTTCCTTGTAGTGTAACTACAGATATTTGCATTTAATGAATTAAATATAATTTCCATTTCAGGCAATTACAATTTCTGATCCATCAACATCACGCAATGATTATATCTTTATGTTCAAAACCCATTATCTAATTGTATCAAATGGATTTAAATCACTTTTCACATGATTGTTACGAATGTTTCCAACCAGAGTAATATACAAAGTTTTAATTTCAGTCAATCTGTTCAAAGGATATATTAGGTTTTTCCTATTCTTTGTCTCCATATAATTATGTAATTACTTGTTTTTCTTTTCTTAGAATATTTTTATTTTACGAATAATATCATGCTTTGAATTAATTCAAGCTGAAATTAAAAATTGTTATTTTAATAAATGGTCGGTGAGATAATATCGAAGCATGGATAAATCAACGTTGATTTTATGGTTATTGGAGACTTTCAAAATCAGACTTAATTGGATTATATGAGAGTCTAGTTATAGTACAATCCTATGGCCAGACTTTGTATTTTTTTTGTATTGAAAGAAGATTGTTTCGTTGCTATTCTTTGTTTGCATAGGAAGGGTTTTGCTTTTCCGCTTTCTGTTTCTTCAAAGTACGGTGGATATTGTTTTGATGCCTTCAATTTTCAAAGATTTTGAAGGCCTATTTGACCTTGGATTGGAGGTTTCCACATTCGAACTTTGATTGATTGTACCCTTGAACCACTTGCTAGGACAACAATAATCTAACCCCCAACCTCCTGCCCAACTACTGTGCCACTCCATGGCTCCTTAGAACAACATGTCCTTTCTTTTTTCTGCGCCCCCCCCCCATTCAGATTATATTCGAGCATCCAGAAAATTCTGAGAATTTCAGAACTCGAGATGTTGGCCGAGAGTATTTGCGGGTGATTAAAAAAAAACATGTTAGCATTTGAAAATTCAATAATTTACAAAATACTGTCGGTAGAGAGGTAAAGATTGACACACACATGCTTGAAATGGTTTTTGGTGTTATTGGAACAAAAAAAAAACAGTGTAAAGATTGCCCAATAGATGGTTTTTTATATGATAACAAGAGCAATAGTTAGCAAAGATAATGTTATGTATAACAAATGCTCAACATGTAGACCGCCATTTGTCAGCAATTCGTGTAGTCGTGGAAATACAGCGTATCTGTAGGTGTAGTGAAAAATTATCTCGGGTATTGTCTATTAGCAACCCTAATGTGTTCGTACGATCGCGGTAGACTTGCGATTTCAGGTAACCTCGCAAAAAACGTCTTTCAGTGGGGTTTCCATTAAAGTTTTAGGATTTCCGATAGAATAAATTTGACAGTTGTGAGAGTTGACAGACCTTCAGAGTGTAAAGTGGGCTTTGTCGGTCCAAAACACGTAAGATAAACAAAAGTTATCGTCTATAATTTTTTCACTCTTTATTTTTGTTTTAATAAAAACCCCAAGTAATTTCAGGCAAGTGTATCAATATTTGCCATCTTTACCTATATTATTCCACGAATTATTCAATTTTCAAATGTAAACGGACTTTTGAATCATCAGGTACATATACAGGCAAAAAGATAAGAAAATTCTTATTTAAAATTTTAAAAAAAATCTTCCAAGAGTGCATTTTTCCAAATTTTTAATATATTTTTCATTAGGCAGACGTGTAAAAAAATACCAGTTTTGTGGGAAACACATTTTTGAAATTAAATTAAAAAAAGATTTTAATTTTTTTTAAAGAGGCTTTTTAGAATGAAGATAAACATTACATAGCGAAATCAAAGTCATTCATAAAAACTTTCATAATTTCTCAAGTTACTATATTCTTTGTTCATTAGGCAGACGTGTAAAAAAAATTACCAGTTTTGTGGGAAACACATTTTTGAAATTAAATAAAAAAAAAAGATTTCATTTTTTTAAAAGAGGCTTTTTAGAATGAAGATAAACATTACACAGCGAAATCAAAGTCATTCATAAAAACTTTCATTATTTCTCAAGTTACTATATTCTTTGTTCATTAGGCAGACGTGTAAAAAAAATTACCAGTTTTGTGGGAAACACATTTTTGAAATTAAATAAAAAAAAGGATTTCATTTTTTTAAAAGAGGCTTTTTAGAATGAAGATAAACATTTCACAGCGAATCAAAGTCATTCATAAAAACTTTCATTATCACTCAAATTACTGTATTCTTTGTTGCGTGCGTATTGCCGCTTTGTTGGACTGGCTGTTGAAACATGATGTATAGAATTTTGGCACAAACGTAAGTTGAGTAGATGAACTATGCACTTCGAATCTACTCTTTTAAATGTTAAAAATATTTTAAATTGATTAAAAGGTAAAGCAGTCTCTTTTTAAATTAGAAAGTTTATGACAGCATAATGATAAATTTCACACGATCTGAAAATATTATAAATAAATGTGGGAAATGGCTACGATCAGCATTAAAATGTAAAATATGTTTATTATGGGGGCAGTTTTACAGGGGCAACACATTACTAAACAAACATAGAACACACAAAAATATACATGAGCGTGAGTGGTACGTCTTACCGTCTCATTGCCAAGCTCTCGTCTGCCGCTTATGGCGGGAAAGCATCATGTGATCAATGAGGTAACATGGCGTCATATAGGATATGAGATCTGTTAGCGGCTCCCAAACACACACAATATACACTCGTGTCCAAAATTAAGGTCACAAAAATATTTTTCAAAGTCATTCTAAATATCTATCAATAAAATTTAAACAACTTATATTTTATATATTGTGAAGGACTGGTAACACGATATTAACCTTCGTTGTGGGAAAAAAAGTTGTTTAGCATTAGTTTTTGAGGAACTACTGAAATTAGGACGTTTAGGCATCTGGGATTTTTGCCTGCAATTTTGTAAATATTGCACAAAAATAAAAAATCGTTTAGACGATTCTTTGAGATGCAGAGCCGTTGGCAGGCTTGAAGCTGAGCAGTCTCAAGCGGAGGTGGCTCGATGGTTACAAGTAGCACCGAAAGTGGTATCCAGGTTGTGGAATCAATTCCAAACAAGTGGTACTGTAACCAGGAAGGCCGACCAAAGTCGTCACAGAGCAACGACGCCTGCACAGGATGGCTATTTGACATTAAGCGCACGACAGCCTAGTCTGACAACGGCTCCTCAACTTTCTCGTGACCTTGCTGCTGCGTCTGGAATAAGAACTTTCAGATAAACAGTATACAGACGTCTAGCAGAAAGGGCCCTTTATGCCCGGCGACCAGTTGAGTGCGTCCCTTTGACTGCATCCAACAGAAAAGCCCGGTTGTTGTGGTGCCGAACACATCAGTCTTGGGTACAGCAAGAATGGGGGCGGTTCTTTTCAGTGATGAGTCGAGATTTACCACACAGTGACACTCGTCGAATCTTCATCTGGAGGGAGCGAGGAGCTCGCTATCATCCCTCCTACGTAAAAGAAATCTACAGATTTGGTGGCAGAGAAATCCTTGTCTAGGGTGGCATAATGTTGGGCAGTCGTACACCACTGCACGTCTTCGATGCGGGTACTGTCAATGCACATCTCTATAGCGATGAGATCCTTGAAGCCTATGTGAGGTTGTTCAGGGGGGCTTTTGGACCAGACTTCATGTTTATGGATGATAACGCGCGTCCGCACAGAGCCCAGATCGTTGTTGATTTTCTTGAGGAAGAGGATATTCGACGTATGGACTGGCCCTGGAGGGCTCCGGTTCTCAATCCTATTGCACATGTTTGGGATGGTCTCGGAAGAGTCATTGCAAAGCTTAACCCCTCTCCTAATACTCTCCAAGAGTTAAAAGCCGCGCTTTTGGAGGAATGGGCTTTGTTGCCCCAAGCATTTATTGACACCCTCATAAACAGTATGAAAGCTCGTTGTGAAGCCTGTATAGCAGTGCACGGTGGTCACACTTCATATTAGACAGGCTTTCCACGAGATAAATGCTTTTTCTCTGATTCATAATGCAACACTTTTTGATATACCCTGTTTCTTAATTCCCAATTAAAATCTTTTCTATGTTGTTATGTGCCTATGTTCTTTCTTCCATTGTAGTGTACCTCTGTGCGAAATTTCGTGGCAACGCAGTGAATAGTTTTTCATTTCTTGCAGATATTATGTTTGTGACCTTAATTTTGGACATGAGTGTATATTATATCGAATACCTCGGTTCAGAGGAAATGCAAACCACCTTAATTTTTACTCCAAATTCCATCTTACATTCTTATATACGAAGTATAGAGAAAAATATTATCATCAAAAAAATTAGAACTTTAAATTTTGTCAACTTAAAAGCACTTTGTGTATTTAATTGTGTATGGACTTCAGACCAAATTTGTAGATTTTTTTTATCAATTTTTCAACAAGATCCAATTTAAATTCTGTTTGGTGCCTATTACAACTCGGTAACTCCAAAATAAATGGAATTAGGTAGTGAAATTTGATGCACAGTCTAAAATGAAAATTCTAATCAAATTTTGTCCCGAATTCGTCACGATGTTGACCATTTATAGGTGTGTTTTTTCTCTATAAGCGAATAAGACAAAAATTAAGCCTGGCTACATTTCAAGTTTTAATTTATACAATTTGTGATGTTTTGAATTTTTAAGTTCACACACAAGGACACGTAGACAAGGAAAAAAAATTATATGTACCCGAAATTTGACAACAATAGTAATTTCTGTTTAAAAGATAATTATCGAACTTTCTTTTCCTTGCCTATAATTATAGCAATCTCAGAGAAACATACAGAAGTTTTTAAATTGCTTACTTCGGACGCAGGGGGGGGGGGGGGTTAAAAGGTTTAAAATCACTGAAATCTTCAAATATATTTTTTAAGATAACAGTATTTTATTTCCCATTCAGAATGTTAATATTTTAAAGATAAAAAAAATTAAAATCTTCAAAAGCGAGATTTTAATAAACATCGTTACACGTCTTTTTAAGTAAAAAAAGGGGAATTCTGTTAATCTGTTTTTTGGTCCTTGGAGATAATCTACATATAAAATTGAATGTCTGTTTGTTTGTTTGAGCTTTACGTATTCCCATACAATTCCCATGAAATTTTATACACATTTTTATCTTGTAACATTTTGAGCCAAATTCTTCAAACGTTGGACCATCTGACCATCTGTACTTCCGCATGTATGTGACTGATTAATAACCACAATTAAAGATAGATAAACCGAACATAACAACTCTATGATGTTGTGAAACTGGTCTTCATTAGAAAAATTCACATACACAATGAACAGAACTATGCAAGAGTGTTAAATTAATACATTTTTAATGTTTGACAATTTCACGGAATCATGGACATGAAGTTTTATTTAAACGATTTACCTATAATTAAATGCTGCCAGCATCTGTGATGAATTAGTTATTGGTCACCAAATAAGAGATGATTAGTTTTGAAATACTTAAAATGTAATAGAGTTAGATGAAAAATACAAAAGTAAAATATACTAAAAACAACAAATTTATTAATACATCATGTAACAAAAATTTACAAGTATCAATACAATCACGAAGAAATTAAATGAATTTTAGAAGAATTATGACAATTTGAAAATGACTACAAATAATAATTAAATAATATAATAAAAGGGAGGTAAATCATGACACAAAAAACAAAGAAAAATCTGTTTATAACACCAACCTTATCCAAAATACAACAGTGCTAGAATCACAAAATTGAGCAAACCAAAAATTAAGAGAATGAACCAAAGAGAAAAAAAATGATATATTTATTATTATTATTATTATTATTATATGATTATGATATGTGAGTTAATAAATAAGCCATAGAGTAATCAATGAAAGAAGAAAATATCAGAATTTCCAAACGTAATAATAATAAATAAATAATACTAAATCTTTATAAAAAAATTTGAATCTGGTTTTTAAAATACCAGTGTAATTCATATAATTGTTTTCCAAAACTCAAATCTTAACAATGATTTATAAAATTAAAAGGAAATATTCACCAGTATATATTTAAAACTAACTAAATAAATGAAAAAAAAATCTCAACAACAAATTTTCTTAATTTTTTTTTTTTTTTTTTTTTTTTTTTACAATCCAGCCAAGGAATTGCTCAGTATATGTTTTGTTATTTTTAAAATTTACCTCATGATTAACTCCCAGAATTCATAGTTTGATCTCCAATTTAATTATAAATTTCATGACATTTTTTGAGCCTTCGTTTTGGAATGATCAATTATGAGTCAATGAAGAAAGTTAAAAATCAAAAAATATTTCACTTAAATAAAAAAATTTGAATTATTATGACTTGCTACTAATAATAATAAGAATTATTTGTCGGTTAATCTTAGGCGTAAGAGGTACTAGTATATCAGTTATATCAAAATTAAAATATGTGATTTTATATAGCTCGAATTTTATAGTTTAAATAAACATTTTTTTTAAAATCATTACAATGTTCATAGAAGGTTCAAGATGATTTCGTAAATTACAAAAGACTTTTTTGTACTGTTTTTAAATTCAAAGTACTTTTCAATATCTCTTGATGCCATTTTTTTCTTCTTGCATTTCTTTATAGGAAAAGATTGCTTGGTACTGCAAAACATACTGGTCTTATTTCTTGGTAAAAATAAACTGTAAAAAACGATACAAAAATAGTGTTAAATATATAATAAAATAATACATTAAGACAAAAAAGTAACATCAATTTTCTGATCAATCTGATAGTATTCAATCAATTTTATACTATTGATTGTAATCCAGCAAGAGTATTTCCTTTCTCAAATTTTATGCTTACTTACACAATAGAGCAGGTTTGGTGTTTGCAAAAAAGTATACTGAAACGAATCAAATTAGTGCTTTTTTTTCTCAGTTCATCTAGATCGATTATTTCCAACTTTTTAGATAGACAATTATTCCGTTCATTCACCTGCGAAAATTGCATAGATTTACAATTCCGTTCATTCTCCTTGAAATTGCATAGATTTACAATTTCAGAGTCAACAAAACTCATTTAAGCTTTCATTTCCCTAGCTCATATATCTGGGAATTATTCCTTTCGCATTCACATACGGATTTAATATGAAAATTGAATTCATATAATAACACACGTATAAAATAAAAGGTTTAATTAAATAGATTTTTGAAAAAAATGACACAGTTAGAAGGTTAAATTAAGGTCATATGAGGAGTATAACACTTGAGACAATTCCTTGCTATAAACTTTCTTGGCATGTTATTGGTGATTTCTCGTTGAATGGATCTTCGGGATTTAATTCTTCAATCCCGAAGTCGAGACAATTCCCTCAAATCTCCGTAAAATCCATCTACTCTCAAGAGTAGCATTACTTTAATTTTAATGACAAAATGAGAGTGTCTGTACATGATGGAATATGGCAGTTATAAGATGTCACTGAATTAGGATATTAATATATTATTAAGAAGTACTTATAATGGTACATGAAATAAACATGCTAATGATCCCAAAGTTCAGGGAATATCAAGAATTTTCTATAATTTAACCCATCCAAAAAAGTAGCTTCACTTTCATTTTAGTGGTAAAGTGAGAGTATATTTATATGATAGGTTATTACAGATGCCACTATAATGAGAAAATAATTGATTCGTGAAATATATTTGTAGTGATATATCAAATAAACATGTCAGTGAATTAGATATGACAGTTAACAAGATGTTGACAAAACAATAGATTATTCAAATGTATTTGATATGATATTTTAAGTAAATATACTAGTGAACGGAGAGTGACAGTCACAACAAGATGTTTCGATATTATGCAAATAACCAATTATTTAATACATTTGTAGTGGCGTATCCATTAAACTTTCCAATAAAAAAGAAATGACAGTTTATAAGATGTCTTTAAAAAGAAAAGGCAACGGTTACTTCAAATGTATTTCAAGTGATATATCAAATTAACATGCCAGTGAACATGGTATGACAGTTCACAAGATGTTTTTATATAATGAAAGTAATAGATTATTCAGATGTATTTGTAGTGACGTATTAATTATACATGTCAGTAAACGAGTCATGACAATTTATAAAATATCTCTATATTAGAAACGCAATTGCTTACTCAATTGTATTTGTAGTGATATATAAAGTAAGCATGCTAGTGAAAAGAATATAACTGTCATAAGATGTTTCTTTATTATGAAAGTAGTTGATATTTTAAATGCATTTGTGGTGATATATCACTTAAATATGCCAGTGAACGAGATATGATAGTTTACAACATGGTTATATTGAGAAAGAAATTGTTTAGTTAAATGTATTTGTAGTAATGTGCTAAGTAACCATGTTAATGAATTGGATGTGACTGTCATAAAATGTTTTTGTGTTATGAAAGTAACCGATTATTCAGATGCATTTACACACAGTGATACATCAAACAATATATGGAAATAACCGATTATTCAGATACATTTACACACAGTGATACATCAAACAATGTATGGAAATTACCGCTTATTCAGATGCATTTACACAATGATACATCAAATAGTGATATATAAAGTAAGCATGCTAGTGGACAAGGTTTGACAGTCACAAGATGTTTCTATATTATACATAAAAGTAATCAATTAATCAAATGTATTTGTGGCGATATATCATTTAAATACGCTAATGAGGAAGATATGATAGTTTGCAGGATTGTTATAATTGATAAATCACTTGCTAATCAAATGTATTAGTAGTGATATACAAAGTAAACATACTACTAAATGAGGTGGATTGTCATAAGATGTTTATGGGAAGTAACCAATGGTTTTATGGAAGTAACCAATTATTCAGATGCATTTACTCACAGTGATGAATCAAATAATACATGGAAATGATACATGGAAGTAACCGATTATTCAGATGCATTTACACAGTAATACATCAAATAGTGATATATAAACTAAGCATGATAGTGAACAAGGTGTGACAGCCATGTTTCTGTAGTCGGAAAATAATAAATTATTCAGATGTATTTATGGTGATATATCATTTAAATAAGACCAATGAGTAATATATTTAAATTTATAAGATATCTATACATCTAAAAATCAATTGTTTATTCAAATGTATTAGTATTTATATATCAAATAAACAAGTTCATGAACGGAGTTTGAGAGTCACATGACGTTTGTATAATATAAAAATAATCAAATATTCAAATGTATTTTCACACAATGATATATCAAATAAACATAATATTGAAACTAGATGTGTACAACAACTTACGTTCATAGTTGCAGCACAGCCGAAATAAAAAATGACACCTCCAATAGAAATCAAAGGAAAAGCTACTATGTTTGAAATTTCTTCTCTCGCAGCCATGATGGCGAAACAACCAGAAATAAATGCTGCGCTCCACCCGATCAAAAGAACGCTTGAATCATGTAAACCTCCTGTCAGAGTTTTCCAACTACCTGCATTAATGGGTTTCTGATATATCTTCTGCAAAAAAATTAAGTATTCTTTATTAAATGATCTTATAATTTGTAACTTATTATCGAAAAATATGTCTGAACTAGTCCTTGATCTAAACAAATTAAATTAAATGCCTCTATTTTTTTTCATATAGAATTCAAATTTTTCTATCATATTTGGAAGGTATATACTTTTATCAATTATGAATATAGGAAATAGGGGATCTTATAAAAAAATTTGATTCTACCTTTTTTTGTAAGCTTAAGATTTTATCTTTAAAAATATCTTAACAATGATGCTTATATCATTTAAAAGATTTTTTCCCCCAGTGATTGATAGCCACCAAAACAAATATTGAGTATTCTAATGATGATCAGGTGTGTGCCAAATGTAGCTTTACACCAATTAGGAGCTCATAATTAAAAATTAAAAAAATTAAAAATATCAAAGGACTAGTCATTAAAAAAAGGAGAAAGATAAAACATAAACAAAGGGAGATCTAAATGACTCAAATAATAGAGCTATAATATTTCACAGTAATAGTAACATTCAAAGAAAATTAATAAATAATAAATTTATCAAAAATAACAAATTTAAATTTAGAAAACAGAAAAACAATGGAAAGAAAAGATCTTTAAAGAAAGGAGAAAAATAAATAAATGGAAAGAGAAAGAAAAATAATCAAGGAAAAAATAAATACATAAATTGGTTCAGTCTTAGTTCATGCTCAGAAATAAAAAGCTAGAAAAAGATAGTTTATTTTACATTCTTTCCTTATGATAACAGACTGGATTACTGGTCATTTTTAACAATATTTGACTTTTCCTATGTTTAAAATAACTTTTTTATACTTGAAAGGCTCAGGCAATGATACTTTTAAATATAGACTGGCGTAAATTTTGCTACTGTTATAAAAGACTTAACTCTTGAAAATACTAAAGAAAATTCAAAGTTGGTAAACAACAAGGTAAACCAATACAGAATATTTTTGTCCTTGTAGTGAAATAACATACGACTCCAACGATTTATTTTATTATTTTCTTATCACTGTTGTACAGAAGGAGCATGTATTTTCATTGGCTCATGGGAGACCGACGATTCCAAATGCTTCTAATATGGGTATTATACGAATGACATTGTACAGTTTTCTTGATATTAACTAAAATATATTAATTAAAGTAAATTTCTAAGACTTAAATTAAAGTTAATTGATTAAAATAAAATTAAAAGACCATGTAAATATAATATGCATATTCTACTTACATATAATATACATCCACATAGACCCCCCCCTTTCATTTTTTTTTTTTTTACTTTTACTTTTCACCATTTCCTAATTGAAGGGTTTAAATATAACAAATTTGCTTGTAAAAATGTAACATTTGCCTTACTATTCTTAATTTTCATTTCGAACTATAGGCAATATTTTGATAATAATTCGAAAAAAGATAGCTGAGCTAATTCAATGGATAAAAGAAATATACTACGACCAAATTAGAATTATTTCTCAAAAATGCATTTATGAGAACTCCATACATTTTGTTAACAAATTTTAATTATATTTAAAGGATCATTTTAAATATAGACACTGAATTTTTATTTCAATCTCATTACTATGGTAAAGTCAGTCATTTTTATTTTAGGGTTTTTAAATTTTGCTGAAGTAGCCCCTTGAAATTTAAATGGAGAAATAATGCAATCAATATTCAATATTGAATTCTTTAAATGTAATAATTGAAATTTAATTATTGAGAATTCTCTGTTCTCCATAAATTACTCTGTAACGATTAGATTAAATGCAAAATAATAAACACAAAACCAGCTGGAATGGTTTCCACAAAACATTCTCGCATTCTCTCTAATAAAAGTAATACTTTATAAGACAGATAAAATTGTGAACTTAGGATAAAGACGCCAATGAATTGCAGGGCATTTTCGAACAATAATAACAAAATATATCTTTGAATCTAGGATTTTTGCCGATTCTAGCGTGTATTTTTTATATATATATTTTTTGGGAGGGTATGTTTTTATATTTTTTTTGGAGGTGACTTTTAATTTCTAACATGCGGTTAGTATTCAAGTATCAGAAAATTAAGCATATACTTTGGATGCCATTTTTTTCGATTGATTGAAAGAAAAATTTGACATAGAATTACAATTTTTGTCACAAGATCATCTACTAAATTTCTTTCACAACATTATTAATCTATTTTTTATTTATTACTTATTGTACTTTGACACATGAGTATGCAATATATATATATATATATATATATATATATATATATATATATATATATATATATATATATATATATATATATATATATAATACCAGAAAATAAAACAAAAATATATTCAGAAGTATTATAAAAACATAGCACATTTAACGCAATGATACATTTATATAGTATATAAATGTATCATTGCATTAAAATAAATTTCATAATATGATATGAGGCAAAAGAATGGAATTTACTTATTGCTCTTCAAAAAAAGAAAAAACTATTTTAAAATAATATACAAAACAAAAAAAGAAACACTCAGTTTTTTTTATTTACATAGTAGTTTTTATAAAATGTCGAGTTATAAAAGTAGGAATCTCCTTCTAATTAGATCCTGATTCAAGGACATAAATTGAGGATCTCATTATATTCATACGGATATTCTCAATAATTAAAAAAAATCATGAGTAAAAGTTAAGGAGTTCAGTTTTAATCAAATGTTTATAAAATGTAATGAAGTAGTTGTCATCTAACTATATTTTTTATTATTTTTGTGCATGTTTGCATATAATTTGAAAGCACGAAAAAAAATAGAAATAGGTAAACTTAAAGACAAATGAAAATTTGGCATCCAAATAGAAGGATAATTTTTTTTTAAAAATTACCATACTAATTGGCAAATGACAAAAAGTCTGATCAAAATTTTTTGTTTGAATATACTAAATAAGATGCATATTTATAATATATTTATACAAATTCAACTTATTTAGAACATGCTCAGGAAGTTTTTAATTATTTAACTATATTTAAGAATTTTAATTAATTTGATTTTAATTAATGCACTGAAATATGTGTACAAAGACATGCTTAAACTACCCATTTAAAATTTTGGGAGTTGTAAATCTCTCATAAGAACCAATGAAAACATGTTACTTCAGAGCAGCTATAAAGGACGAATATTTTATTTTTTCTTAGATTAATAAACGCTAGTCAAAATTCTACCGTCAAATGCTATTCTAATTTAGTCAGAAAACCAAATGGAGTCAGTGTTGTTACAAAGGTAAACAGTTCTAAATTATACAGAAAGATTTTCATAAATTTACACTAAATGATATTGTAAAAATTGATAAGCAATATTTTGTAAAATAAAAATATAATTCATCTGTGATATAAACAGACATCTTTTTCTTTTTGCATTTAAAACTAGAATTATTTTGTTTAAATGAGCAATCTCTATTCCATAACTCTTAAACATTGAAATGCATTTTACTTTAATCTAATAATTCATATTATATAAAACTTCAACTGCCTTCTTTTTTAAAAAAATTAATTACTTATCGATGCCAATTTTGAAGAAGATATTGTTAAAAAAAATTCCAAAAGTATCACATGAAAACATTAAGAGCTAACATTTTGTTTTATCATGACCTATCTGAATTAAATAGTATTTGAAGATTCACTTATTGAAATGTGAGTAGCAATTCACAATTTAATTTATCATTTATTTTTAAAAAATATGTTTAATAAAAACGATTTAAAATATTGTTCTTACTCGATATCGACTGGCGACAACATTTCCCAAGAAGCTGCAGACGATAATCAGAAAGATCACGTGGAATTTCGGAACATTTCTTCCCAACGCCATGTTTTTAAATGCAGGAAATTACGTGTGCAGCTTGAATCAGTCGCGACCATCTTTATGTCAACACAGCTGCGTGATGTTTTAGTAGCAGAAACACTAAAGTTATTCCACTTTTCCACGGGATAAAAGAAATCTTATTTCATCTGTGTATCCTTTTGATAAAGTTAAGCATATTATGATTTAGAAATATGATATTCAAATAAATTCTGTCATGTTATTGAATTTTAAATTTTTTATTTTGCATTAAGGCTTTAAAAGAATATTTATGATATTAATATAATTGAATTTGAATAATTCAAAAGTGGGGGAACCAGAATGGAATATATTATGTTCCAAACATCATTATTAAAAAAAATAATAACCGGCAGAAAATACATTAACCCTAGGTTTGCCATGAGTTGGCACATACATGTTTTTACCAAAGAGGTCAAAATAACCCCTTTCGGTATTTAATTAGAAAAAAAATATATAAATTGTCCTATCTATTACGAAGTTAAAGTAGAAAAAACTTTTATATTTTCAATATATTTGTTGAGGTATGGTATGTGGAAAAGGCAGTTCCTTTGTGCCTTTTTATTAAAAAAAAGTGTTTTTTTTCCTAATCAAGATCTTCAAGATCATCTGTTCTTCTACCATCATCTTCTTAAATACTGACTCACACGTCTTTTTACTAACAACCTCTAATAGCTTTTTCTGATTGACTTTCGTCTTCGGCTTCTTATTTCTTATACACACATTTTACTAACACATACTTATTTCTAAATTTATATCTATATCTATTTGGGCCACTATCGAGCCGTTACATATTTAAATATAAACGCATGTATTCTCAACAATATTTATTCGAATGGTCAAAATAACCCCTTTGGTAAAATTAGGTATACTATTGTAGTGAATAGCTCATAATCCAGTTAACAGCTACGCTACCCGAACAATTGCTTTTGTATCATGCTCATGTTACTGGACTGCGAACCACAAGGTCCCAGGTTCTATCCTCGCTCATCACAATCCTTAACATTGGTGATGAACCTTCAATCTTTGTTCAGCTGTTGTTTCGCCATATACCCGCAACTAAAGTCGTCAGACTCACTTGACGCATCAATAACAACCACCCACACACGCTCGCCATAACGCTTGGTGCTTACAAAATGGGTACAGGCGCATTAAAATCAACAGCTTAATACATTACCACACAACAGTCATATCGTTCGTCTCATCTCCGACTCACTGGAGGGAGAGTCTGTAGTGAATAGCTTATAAGCCAGTTAACAGCTACGCTACCCGAACCATTGCTTTTGTATCATGGTCATGTTACTGGACTGTGAACCACAAGGTCCCAGGTTCTATCTCTGCAGCTTCCAATCCGCCACACTATATACATTCCTCCTAAACTAATATATATATATATATATATATATTATAAAACTTTGCCAAAATTAACGAAAAGTTTCCCGAAAGGGGTCGAAATGACCCCCTTGGCAAACCAGATTGCTCACTTATGTCAATTGTACGGGCGGAATTCAATTAAAAAAATAATTCAAAAATAAAAGACATTTCTTTTCTTTCAATTTTTAATTTTGACTTTGAGTTAACCAAAATAAACTCGAAAAGTTGCTGATATTTTTAAACATCCATTAATTAGAATTTCAACAGATTAAGAAAACATTGATGTTACATATGAATTGGAATTGCAAACTTTCATTCGAATTCATTCTTTCGAATGAATTAATTTCTTTTATGATTATAATGCTTTTCAGTCAACTGAAAGTTTCAGATGTTAGCAGAAATAATTGCTCAAACTAAATATATAAAACATAACAGTAACATTAAAAATTTGAGTTTTTACAATTTCATATACAACATGTACAAAGAATAGTCATTGTTAAAAAATTTGAATTTGTAAGAATCCAAGAATGCACAAGTCTCAGATCTCCTCTAGTAATGAAAAAACATTTTTGCATTCTCGTATAGAAAATATAGAAAGAGTATTAAAATCGCCAAAAAGAATTCGAATGCTTGGCGAATAAGTTGGTTTTTGTTTGTTTCTAATGACACTTGCCATGGACAAGCTCGCTAACGAAATCAGCGATTTTAAGCCGAGGGTGTGTCTCTAGTTTTTTAGTTGCGCCAACTAGGGCCAAGAGTACGTCTTAGCTACTCACACATCACATTCACTTGCACAGCCCCTTTTTAAAGGGGGGCACATTCAAACATCTCACATTTAGAACAGATGAAGAACAACCATGCCCGAACCTGGACTCGAACACAGGACTCCCAGATCACGGGGAAGACGAGCTACCCCTATGCCAGGAAGCCGGCTTGGCGGATTTAAAGGTGAAAAACACATTTGAAAGTGGAAAAAAGTTTTTAAAGTGAAAAAAAAGTTTTTTAGTAGCCATTATGTCTCTTTGTTCCTTAACAATATAGTTTAAAAAATAAGTTGAGGTAGACGGATGAAATTTAGTATATGGACTTTATAATAAATTAGTTATTATAAGGTTATTTGATTAAATTCTATCAAATTTTATAGGAAATTTATGAAAAGAAACATGAGTTATTGTTATAGTAAAAATAAATTTGACAACTAAAAAAACAAGGAACGATATAGATAAATTTCGTACACAATCAAATTTTGAATAAAATCTGTGAACTTATTGACCTATGTTTTTGTATGTATGTAAAGACACTAATTTAATCTCAATATCTTAAATCATTTATATTCACTTATGATCTTGTGATGATAACTGCATGTCCATGTGATATTTTCGTTTCATTCATCCGAACAAAAGGTGCCCATAATATATATTCGCTCTTTAGATTCAGTAAAAATGATAGATTCCCGACCAAAATCTATTTTTTGCAACTTCTATTTGTTACCAGAGCCATGCATGGCATTCCCGGTCCTACTAAGGGGCCCACCACAATTTTATACGGGGAGAAGGAGGATTTATTGGAAGATAAGCAAGAAATTTACGAGGAAACCGCTCTGGCTGGAAGGAATTATGCCTATTTAAGAGTACAGTGTTTATGAACTGCATAGATCAAACATAGAACACAGATCCAATATCTAATGTGAAGACAAAAATTTTGTATCAAAGGTAGCTTCTTCTTGCGTACAGCCGGAACATAGCAGTATCGACAGGATTTGTTGTGGCCGACTGCTATCTTTAGCACTGTCCAACCTTGCATTGACCGATTTGTCAAACTGACATTCTCTTCGAGGTAATTGGCCACAAAGTGGTCAGTTACTGTCCTTCTTCCTTATCTACAAACTCTCAAATAGTTGGTAAAAAACTGACAATTTTTGACATGTCCTTCAGAGTTTTAAGATTACCTGGTACCATCAGTAGTGTACTTAAGTCATTATTTATAATTTTCAGCTTTTTTCTTGACTCCGAGATTTCAATACATTCCTTCAAATAGTGGAAAACAGTACCGATCCCTCCACAAATGCATTTATTGTCCTGCATTCTTCCAAATCTGGAAATATGCAGGAAATCTCCCATGTCCTGATATAATTTGATTTATCAGTGGATGGTATCTTCTTATTTTTATTTCTGGATTAGGAATAAAATCGAAAGTTACTCTTCCGTTTTTGGACATATACCATCTGTAAAACCATTGCAGCTTTATTTCTTCGCTTAATTCCCATTTTAAGACACCATTTGATTTGGGGACAACCATATCAACACCCTCTTTCTGTGCCGCCAACTTTCAATATTGATCCGCCTTTATATTACCATATATTGCAATACGGGTCTTAACCCAATTCAACTCTATCCACTTGTTCGTTTTTACACTTTTTATCTTTTCTTTTATCGTCCATATTTCCTTATTACAATTGTAAGATGATTGCATGGCTTGTAGGACTGACAGGGAATCTGAAAATATTGAGCATTTCTGTCCGTCCTCCACCCTTTCACAATATAAACGCAAATACTTATATGGCATTTAGAGTGTGAACTTGTTACGGGGATATTTCACCCACTGGTTGGAATTAAGTCTGCTTACCAGTGCAGCATTTATAAAAATAGCAAGTATTACATAGATAAAACATAATACATAAATTCAATACATGGAAGGCGCCTATTTATAAGATTTTGAATCATATCCACTAAAAGGTTTATCTTCGCTTGGTCTGTTCTACCGTATCATGTAAAGGCACAAATACTTACATGACCTTAGATTGTGATCATGTTAACAAAATTGTAGTTCGTACCAAGTTTTGCTTTGAGTTGATTGACAGAAAAAACGCCCAAAATATATATTTGGTTTCCTTTGCTATATTATGTAGAATAAGATTCACGTGCGGTAATCTGAAAATAAAAATCTGAGCACTCAGGGCATTCATGGTATTGTCCAAGGAATAAAATTTTATGTTTTGGGGTGAAAGGGGGTATCTTAATTAGAAAAGGCAGGAAAGTTTCATGTAATACACTCTTTGTTTGTATAAAGAAATATTAAAACTTTTTCATGTACGATATGATTGCATGTAATCAATTTACTTTGTTCTTAAACAAGATGTAATTTTCTTTACGTATTTTGTGGAAATTTTACATTATTCCTTTTATTCCAATTATGCATCTATAATTTCTCGGTTTAGTTTTTGTTTAATTATATTAACGTCTTGCTTTAAAGCCACACTAGGGTTATTTTGGAACGGACTTCGTAATTTTGAACTGCGATCAGATGACAAGAACGACACCTGCAGACCCGTCTCCAACTTCCTCATCATACAAGCGGGAGGACGTTTAGCCCCGACGGAATTGACGTGCACCAGACCCACTTACACGACGGTTCATCGGTGGAATCGGGTATCGAACCTGAAACTCTCCGGTTCCGAAGCCGAGGCATTACCACCGTGCCACCGAGGCCCAAATATATACATTAGAATATGCAAGAAAATATCAAGGTGTCCATGCTTTGTCTTAATAAAGTAATAGGAAAACTTTTATAATATAATTGCAAGCAATCAATTAACTTTTTTCTAAAACAAAATGTAAATTTATTTAGGTATTCTGGGAGAATTTTACTCTTTTTATTCCAAATATGAAATCTTGCTTGCGTTTCAACTTTATATATCAAAAATATTTTAGAAATGATTGTTTCAGTAGTAATTTAGTATTTAAAATAGTAAATATAATCAATTTTGCAATATAAGTTACTCTGAAAATTATTAAACATACCTTAAAAATTGCGTATATAATTCAAGCTCTTTTTTACTATATAAATATTTTATTTATTAATTTTTAAATATTTAGAGAGCTATTTTTTCTCTCAAAGAATACTAAAAGTTAAGTATGTTCCGTTTTCATATAAGCATTAGCACTCGCGACTCTAAACAACACATTATTTTAGTTTGCGTAAACTGCATATGTAGAACTTGTTCCCAGACAAACACAAAATAAATTTGATGATAAAGATAGAATTACTTCTATTAAAATAATTTTTTCTAAATTTCCTAAATGAATTGTTTCAATACATTTCAATATATATTCCGGTTACCCACTCTTATCGTGGCTTAATATCTAGTTTCTAATACATTCGGGACAAACATACAGTTCCAATAAGAAAAAAGGCTTCAAATGATTAGATGAATTGTAGTTTATATTGAATCAAAAAATTGGGCTTCAAAAAGTTACGAAATATAACTTTTTGTACAATGCTCTTATTCTATTAATCATGTTTAATAAAATATATAAAAAACTAAAATTTTAAGTAAAATATAATTCTGCTTGCGACAAAAATTCTTCGATTTAAAAAATGTTAAAAATTACAATCTTTAATGAATTTTGTAGTTACATTTGATCATCAAAAAGAGTTTAAAAATTGAAATTATGTACAGTTATGTTTGCTTTCCTTTAAAAACTGTTCCTTAAAATAAATTCCTTTACTTCTATTTAGGTTGAACAGCTATAGCTCTTTCAGCTACTCAACATAAAGTCATAAAACGATGGATTTGTTTTATCGGACACTTTAAAGTGTCACCAATTTTTTTCTTACTGCATATGACTGGCAGTATCACAAGATCACTTAAAAAGATTTCAGAACTTTTTCCAGAAATCAACTCAAACAACATAATAAATGATTCTTCCTTAATATTAAAGCTTTTTTCCGATTGCAAATATCCAGGATGGTTAGAATTAAAGTTCTACTTTCAAATGGTCATAAAAGGAAAACTACTGTACCGGATGTTATCAAACATGTTAATAGTTTAAAGAAGGTCATGGGAATTTCTTTTTCCCACAAAAAAATAAAATAAAATAAAAATAATAATAAAGTTTAAAAACTCACCACCAGGATGAAATGGCGCTGTATGCAATATTGTTGAAACCAATAGGACATGAATACATGGGTTTAAAAAGTGTTTAATCGTTTCTGAAACGTGTTACAAAACATGCTCAATCTGGCGTCCACCGTTTTCTGAAAGAAAGTTAACTCGCATTACTGCATTCCCAACAGTGGCTCTTAGCATTCCCAACAGTGGCTCTTAGCATTCCCAACAGTGGCTCTTAGCATTCCCAACAGTGGCTCTTAGCATTCCCAACAGTGGCTCTTAGCATTCCCAACAGTGGCTCTTAGCATTCCCAACAGTGGCTCTTAGCATTCCCAACAGTGGCTCTTAGCATTCCCAACAGTGGCTCTTAGCATTCCCAACAGTGGCTCTTAGCATTCCCAACAGTGGCTCTTAGCATTCCCAACAGTGGCTCTTAGCATTCCCAACAGTGGCTCTTAGCATTCCCAACAGTGGCTCTTAGCATTCCCAACAGTGGCTCTTAGCATTCCCAACAGTGGCTCTTAGCATTCCCAACAGTGGCTCTTAGCATTCCCAACAGTGGCTCTTAGCATTCCCAACAGTGGCTCTTAGCATTCCCAACAGTGGCTCTTAGCATTCCCAACAGTGGCTCTTAGCATTCCCAACAGTGGCTCTTAGCATTCCCAACAGTGGCTCTTAGCATTCTCAACAGTGGCTCTTAGCATTCTCAACAGTAGCTCTTAGCATTATCAGAAGAAATGTTACGCGCATGTCGGTGCATTGCATCTTTCAATTCCGCCAAATTGTTTAGATCATAAAGAATGCTTTTGTGATAATACACAATAACATGCTTTGCAACACGTTTCAGAAACGATTCAATACATTTTTAACCGATGTCTTCATGTCCTATTTTGCTTAACAATATTGCATACAGCGTCATTTCCCCCTGATGGTGAGTTTTTGAACTTTATTATTATTTATTTATTATTTTTGAACCAAAAGAAATCACCATGATCATTTGAAAGTGGAACTTTAATTATAACCACCCTGTATATTTAGAGGTTTAAAAATTAACTACTGAGCCACAATAATTGCGGACAGTACTTTTATTTGTAATTTTATATTTTACTCACCATAATGGATGGTGGTTAAAAGCCTTTGATAATATAAAAATTAGTTGAGCAATATTTATTAATATCTTGATTTAAAACAAAGTGCGAGATTCCGGAGACGGATTTTTAAAATTTTAAAATATCCGTGAGTAGTAGGTTCTTGGAACAAAAACTAAACACTTTTATGCATCTAAAGTTTTCCTGCTTTATTTCATTATTAGATTACTTTTTAGCTTGATAGTTGCTCTCGGTTCGTTAAATTATAAAAAAAAAATAAAATAAAGAAAATAAAAAAAGAAAAAATAAGCAAAAACAAGTCACCAAAAAATGAGAAGTTATGTATTTTATACAAACAAATTATTTTATTACAAAATATAAAAAATTTCAACAAAAATGAAAAATACTAAGCAATATAATTTCACTTCCACAAATGTACATAGCACAATTAAAAGCAACGAATAATTCAACTTCTGTGCACATTTTATCAATGTATATATACACACACATACAGTGACATTTATATTGCTCAAATAAAAAGCTTGATTAACAATTGTCAAAAACATTACATTTCATTTAGCTTAAAAATATAAATTCAATAAGCATAAAAACTTTTTTTTGTTCCATTTTAGAACAAGTCGAGTTAAAAAGGTAAAAAGCAAATATCTACATGGTATATTGCATAAACAAACTTGGAGTTCTTGAATCTTCGTTCTTCTAAACTATTTAACATCGAAGGAAAACTCGAAAATAATTCAAATAGTTGTGCATAAATAAATCAGGATGAGAAAGCAGTACAAAACGGTGCTGGACTTTATCAAGATAATTGTGCACAAATAATCAGGGCAAGTGCAAAAATGGTGCTGGAAGCTCTTACACTTGGCATTCAAATATGCCATTGTCAATAGTCATCAAAAGTTTCCTAAAAAAGAAACAAGAGAGGTTATAGTTAAATAGTTTACACATAATTTTAATTACTTAATTATATGCATTATTGACAGGAATCTTAACCATGTCCAGATATTGAAGACATCATCAAGACGGACATATTTTAGAGAGTATCAAGGCACATCAGCAAGGAGAAGTCAGTTTCCCGAAATCATGTTTGACACATACCATTCAGTGTTAGTTGACTAATCTCAGTGACCAGAGGCTTTAGTATTGCCAATCTGATGTGAAATATGATTGTATTGGCGAAATATATCTTAATTTTTAAAAAATCGTTTAAACAGTACATGTTTGGTTTAGTTTAGTTATATTAACGTCCCGTTGTAAAGCAACACTAGGGCTATTTTGGGACTGACCTCGTAATTTTGAACCGCGGTCAGATGACGAGGACGACACCTGAGCTGGCACCCCCCTCTCCACGCCATACTACAGCGCACCAGCGGGAGGACGTTTGGTATGACGGATTTAACGTGCAACAGACCCCCTTACAAGACGGTTCTTCGGTGGAATCGGGTCTTGAACCTGAAACCCTACGGTCCACAAGCCGAGACCTTACCACCGCGACCATAGTACAAGTTTAGAGTCATTGTTTGGAGCTTCTAATCCATTGCAATTCGAAGCTGTTTAAAGCCAATTTTAATTTCTAGTTTTCGAAATAACACGTATTGTTTGAATACCTTAAATTAAATAATCTATCATTTTTGAGCAATTTTTCCTATTCCATGTCGCATAGTGCATGTATAGTATATAATATATATAGTATAATTATCTATAAACATTAGATTTGAAAAAAAAATCAAGCGAAGAGACAATTTTAATAAGAAAATTATTTAAACTACAAGTTTGCAAAATTATACTTTTTTTCTTTCTCGAATACATAGTATACAGAAAATACGTCAATAGTCAAAACATTCGAACTTGAGATTGAGGAATCTCCTGGTTTTAGACCTCTCCGTGTTAGAAAAATACATTTTTGGAAAATTTCTGTCTGTCTGTCTTTATGACAAAGATAATTCAAATACTTTTTGAGCTACATAGTTGAAATTTGGTATGACATTTGCACTAAATTTGAGGATTTCTGGCAAATTTTGAATACAAACTATTCGGAGGAAATTCGTCCTTATGGTGGTTCGAATATAAGTTGAGACGGTGCACCAATTTAACATCTATAGCGTAGATCTGAAATTCTGAGCCAAATCTAACCACGGGGTGACTGTATCTGTACTTTCAGAACACTTGTAAATGCGAAAATTAAATAACTTGAATTTATCAAATTTAGTAAGGGAATTTGCGACTAAGTCCAGTTTTGTGTCAAACTACTGTTTTTATCGGTTGAGAAAAACATGTCTAAAACTCAAATTCATTTTTCGTATATTATTACCGCATGCCAAGAATTTATCGTCAAATAACTTACCAAGAATGACAACAGATTCAGTAAATTCGCGCCAAAGAATATTACATAACTATTGAGCTCCAGCGTTCCACATATAAGAAGTTATATTTCATGATAAGTTTATTACAAAGTTTGCGAGAATAATCCAACTGATTTAAACAGAAAATTTTCAAATATTATAATAAGAAAATGTCGATAAAAATACTTACCATTTTAAAACCTATGCATGAAATTAAAATTCCAAGGGGAACGAAAGACATTAGAGGTATAGAGAAACGCCATCCTGCACCGCAACCAAAATATGTTGCAGCGATGGAGCCGTACATTGATATCATGGGCCCCCATACTTTTAGACATATACTGTAAAATTCTGGATTTCGAAGGCATAAGTAAAGCTGAAAAGTATAAAATGTTGTGGTTTAATTCTCTTAATGGCAGTGAAATGCTTAGAAAAACTTCAAAAATAAATACTATAAAGCTCTTCATTTAAAAAAAAATATGAAGAATGTTAGCATAGATACTATCTTTTGCTATAAAAAAAATGGCTTAGGAATATACACATTTTGAAACAAATTTCTATACAGCGCTTCGTCATATTCAGATGGTCTTAGTTACAAACTGTATGAAATTCTGGAATTGTACCTAAAGCAGAATTTAGAATTTGTGAATTGGCAGATTGTTTTAGGGATTTTTCTCTGAAATGAAATTCAAATTATGATTCAGGTTGAAATGCAATACTTTTTCTTTTGAATTAATTTATCACAATTAGTTTTCGTATCCAGTTGCAAATTTTTTTGAATTATGACTCGACATAGAAATTTAAATTCAACCGTTAATCTTTAAAAAAATCGATAAAATTTAATTTAAAAAAAGACGCGAGGTTATGGAGATAGGAGAATATGAAATACGCAATTCTAGTCCATAATATTTCAAAAGAATATTGTTTGTAAAACAGTGGATACAACTGTTAAAAAAATAGGTGCATGGTGATTGGTGGATAATTCACAAGACTTGAGCTCGTCCAACATTGAAGTAAGATTCACCAAATTTTGCTACTGTATGTGAAGATAAGCCATCTTTAAATTGGAATATTTCTGCACTAAAATATTTGAATTTCTCCAGTTTACAAATAAAGTTTGTACGAACATAGTACGCAATTTGGGTATTAAATTAATCACACTTAACGAAAAAGAAAAGAAAGTTCGCAAAGACAACCAGGTGTCTCAGGCTCTCGCTGTAGTTTCATTGAATGGGGGTTTAATACAATTTAATTAGAGGTATTCCTGTAGTTTGTTCATATATTTACATAGAATATACCTACGAGTTATCTTAGATGAAAAATAATGCTATTCGTGGATGCTCAGTAATTCAGAAACTCAAAGAATTCTTATGCCATGTCTGAGCAATCATTAAGAACCATATATATATATATATATATGTATATATATATATATATATATATATATAATCTTCCCCAAATTATGGATCGGTTTGAAAGAATTCACCATAAGACTATCTATTCACGTGAATGAGAGACCATTAAGTCAGAAATAAGACAATTTAGATACTATTTTGCATGCATTCTAGGCATTCAAATTTCAGAGGTGTACTCCGTTTTGTAGCCAATTGACCAGTATGGAAGACATGAAAATTACAGATCTGTACCCCATATTGAATTCATTTGGCTAATAAGGAAGGCATGCACATTTTAGGCCTGTACTCCATTTTGGATCCTGTTGGATCATGTTTCGTTAATAGGGAAGATATATAAATTGCAGATCTTGTTCCTTTCTTGATCCAACTGACTAGCAGGGAAGACATGCAAATTGGAGATCTGTACCACATTTGGATCCAGTCTATTAGATCCAATAGATCAATAATTACATACTCAGTTTGAGCCTTCATAATATGATATACAAAGCATGCCATATAGTGCAAGTGATTCATCGGTAAAATCTAATGAAGTTATCAATCTTTGTTTAATTTTCAAGTTCCACTAAATTTATTCCATGATTGGTAGAAATACTCACATTTAAGTGCGATTTCCAGAATAGGAACTGACCAGTACCAACCAAAACCAGGAACAAATGAAACATCTCATATGGATTTAACAAAAAAATGGTCAGGAAACCAGCCGGAATAAAGAAAACTGCACCAATTATCATGGCAACGACACAAGAGAACTTGTATTCATCCATGCGATAATGTTCCTGCAACTGTTAAAAAATCATTGAAGAAAAATTCAAAATGAATTATTGTATTAAATAGCAGAAAACATACTCCTTTGTATAATTCTCGCAGAACGAATAAATGCATGCCTGTATTTTGGTGCTATACCGAACAGCTTATGGATACGAATCCTTCTAATTCGGCACAAAACTTTTTGAAGGTTCTGAATGTACACACCGGAAAGATTCTTACAATTTTAATAAATTAAGAAGTAAAATAAATTTTTACGTTTTTCCTTGACAGTTTCCAAGAATTTGTGGGCAAATCATTTTTATGAGCTTAATATCAAAATTTAAGAAATAATTTCTAAATATGCCACCTTAAATATTTCATCTAATTTTTACAAAAATTAATATATTTTTATACTCAGTTTTCTACAATATTTTTTATTGAAGCAATTAAATTCAAACACGCTTTAATTGCATTGTACCAATTAAATATCAGAATCAACTGTGCATTTCGAACAAAGAAAAAGAAAATTAAGTTACAGTAGCACATCAGCTTTTAATTTGGTTGCATCAACATACTATACATAATATAAAATATACAATACAATATACAAAATACAATTAAATAAAATTTCTCTAATTATCAAAAAGTTGGAATATCAGATTCCTCTTATTCGTAAAATTGAAATGGAACTTGGCAAGTTTGCTCGTGGGACAAAATAACGTTGACTTTCATAAGAAAATAGTTTTAATACAATAAATAATATAAATATTTATATAAAATATAATATAATAAATATTTATATAAAATATAATATAATAAATATTTATATAAAATATAATATAATAAATATTTATATAAAATATAATATAATAAATATTTATATAAAATATAATATAATAAATATTTATATAAAATATAATATAATAAATATTTATATAAAATATAATATAATAAATATTTATATAAAATATAATATAATAAATATTTATATAAAATATAATATAATAAATATTTATATAAAATAATAAAATAAATATTTATATAAAATATAATAAAATAAATATTTATATAAAATATAATAAAATAAATATTTATATAAAATATAATAAAATAAATATTTATATAAAATATAATAAATAAAATAAATATTTATATAAAATATATACAGTGGCTCCCAAAAGTATTCGTACACCAACAAGAATCAATTAAAAACCTCATTATTTACCATTATATATTCTTATTTTTACATGAAAATTTTTTCATAGCATATTTTTACAGTTCTTAATAAAGCAGTGAAGAATAAATTTTAATTACGATGCAAATTATTTTTTAAAAAATGACAATAAATAAAATTGCACAAAAATAGGACACAAAAGTGATCATACACTTTAAAAAAACATCACTAAATATGAAATTTTCTAAATTTTTATAAATGTTTAATATTTAGTAGGATATCCTTTATTCTTTATAACAGCTTTTAAACGTCTGGGCATAGATTTAACTAAACGGTCGGTTACTTCTGCACCCATCTTGTTCCATTCTTCGATCATTACTGCTTTCAGTTGAATTTTCGATTTAATGTCGTGACTTCTTATTCGCACCTCTAATTCTTTCCAAATATGTTCTATAGGGTTTAAATCCGGTGATTGAGCTGGTGTTTTAAGGGTTTGAGGGCAATGATAGAGGCAAAAAAGACGAACATTCATGGCCGTGTGCTTAGGATCGTTGTCTTGATGATACACAAAGTTGTTTAAAATGCCCAATTTTTGTGCTGACACTTTTAAATTATTATTGAGAATATTTATATAACCTCTATGATCCATTATACCATCAATGAATACTAAATTGCCTACTCCAGCCGCTGGCATACACCCCCTAACCATGACACCGCCACTGCCATGTTTTATTGTTCCAACTAAATTCTTGGGATTAAGTTTTTTTTTTCTCCCCAATACAATGATTCTCCCATCCGACACAAAGATGTTAAACTTACTTTCATCTGCAAATAAGACATCAATTCCAATAGCTCTCTGGCTGATTTATCATAGATTTGGCAAATTTAAGCCTAGCAATTCTGTTCTTCTGATTTGCAAAGAATTTTCTTCGTGCAGAGCGGCCATGTATACCAGCATTCCGAAGAATTCTACGAATAGTTTCACAGGAAATAGAAGTTCCATTTGATTCATTACATTGTGAAGTAAACTTTATTGCACTCAGACGTGGATTTTTTAGAAATTTACTCACACTATCTCTTTGACTTCTAGCTGACAGAATTTTAGGGCGACCATTACGAGGCTTGTTTGCAATCCTTTTTCCCTCTTTGTAACGTTTTAATATGCTTTGCGCCGTTGAATGAGGTAGATTAGTTATAGTTGCAATGCCTAATTGATTTTCCAGCTTTAAAATGAAATAATTTTTGTACGTCTAAACTCGTTTCTTTACGAATGCGCGTCATATCTAAGAATAAAGTCAATAGAATAAATAATTGTGATATTAAATACTGAAATCAAACGATTTTAGTATATTTTCAATTAGAAGAAAAATAAGCCGCAAAAGATATTTTTTATGATGAATTTAAATAAATAATGTTTGGATGTACGAAGACTTGTGTTCTAATTGTGACATTTTTTATTTATTTATTTTTTAGAACAATACTACTTGATTTTTCATAAAAATATTTGTTCAGTTTTATTAAGAACTATTTAAAGACGCTAATTAAAAAAAAACCAACTAATAAAATGCTTTATTAAGAAATATAGAACACAATTTCTGCAAATTTCTTTAGTGTACGAACACTTTTGGGAGCCACTGTAAATAAATATTTACAAATAAAGAGTTCGGAAAGAGTTTCCTTAAATTATCGTTTGCGTTTTTTCCGAAATAATTTTGAGTTGATTAAATCAAATGGCACAAGCGAAAATTAATAATTAATAATGTTGCCATTTATGCATATTATATAGTTTCGATTTGATACGATTTTGAAGGTTTCTATTCAAAATGAACAAAATATGTTTGAAGATTCTAAAATAAATAAGTTTAAATAGCTGTTTCAATTTGTTGTCAAACTTTACAGAAGCCAGTGATAAAGATATACACAAAGTATAATTAAAATTAAATACAATAGATAATCCTGGTGATCAGTCTTATCCCAAAGATAGTTATTATAAAAATAAGATGGCTAAGTGTTTTGAGTTTAACACTAGAACTACCGATGTTAAATATATACTTAGTTTTACCACACCCCTCAAATTGATAGGTTTTCGATCATAGCTTTCATCGTAACTTTTGGCTTAGTTAATGTAAATAAAAGAATATAATTTGATTAAATAACAATTTAATCTTCATATTTCATCTGATATAATTAATTAACTATTAAGAAGCAAGAAAAACAGTTTGTGTTTGCATTTGTAGGATATCACATTTGATATTGAATGACCTAACTATGAAGTACATGCTACCTTAGATGAACACCTGCCATAAACATTTGTTGCATGCATTACAGGTATAAATCGCTGTATTTTTTGTTGTACAACCGAATTTAGAATTGAATAAAATCGAATGAAATGGGTGAAAAGTCGTTGTTGCTGGTAAGCCGCTGAAAAGTTGCCCTCGTTCCAAAGTTATCACAAGATAAACCTTATTTTTTTGGTTAATGGATATTTCCAATTCTTATTCTTATTCAACTGAAATTGATTCAACAAGTATAACTTTAAGAAAAGGTACATTTCTACCTCCTCAAAATATAACTGAAAAACTAGCAGAAAAAGACAGCTTAATGAAATGGAGTACACGCTCGAATTCAGTGTTGCTCGAGCATGCAATATAAAAATCCTGAGTTAATTTCAGAAAATAAAGACAATCATAAATTTTGTAGCAGATAAAAAATTTACCAAGCAGAGATGAATAAAAATAATGACAGTATTCCTTGATTATACGAGATGTACTCACGCATTCGAGTGAACAGTAAATGACACCGAGGCCACCAATGCTCATACAAAAAAACAGAACAGACCAAAAATATGGGTAATTGTTTACTGACGCGTAATTAGTCAATACTGCACAGCTTCCCGCAATCAAGCAGCCACCCGTCAGAATTTCAATCCATTTAAGCAGAAACGTGTTGGGTTCCTCTTCACATTCTTTCTGAAAATGAAATTAAAATACATCTTTTCTTTTTAATTCTACTGAAATATTAGCACAAAAATAAGCAAACAGTTCCAGACAGCCATGTTTCCAATTTGATACAATTATATTAACGTTTAGTTTTGAAGTTACATGAAAATATTTAGATTGGCATTTGAAAACATCAGAATATGGCACCTGAATCAACTCCCACCCCTTCCTCTTGATCTCCAACTGACCTTTCGATCAAATGATGTCTTACGCATGAATTTTATCCGTGTGTAAAAATTCTTACACCAGGTAAACATGTTTGTTGCAACAGCTAGTTTAGTTATTATAAAATCCCGCTTTGAAACCAAATGAAAGTTACTTTGGAACAGACTTCATCGTTTTGAATCTTGTTTAGAAGAAAATACCGCACGAGTCCACTCCCTTCACCAAAGTTTCACATGAAAGAGCCTGTTACTGTTGATGGATTAAACACGTATCGGGTCCATATCACGGCGATTCTCAAAGGAATTAAGGTTTGAACCCAAATATACCAGTTACAAAGATGGGACCTGCCGCAGACCAAACTGTCATCAAAGTATGGCTATATTATCCCTTAAATGGGGAGGTGAAGTCTACGAGACCGCATTTCATTTACACTCAAATTAAATTTTCCAATGAATGTATTAGTATGAAAATCTGCCAATATATTTTGCAGATATTTTTCTTGATATATAGATATGTTTAAGAAATTTTTCAAAATATATTATCATTGAAAAAAGTAAATGCGTTGGAACAAACGTTTTCTTCTCAAATTACATGTTACAATAAATAATATTCTTGAAAAACCATATATATTTTTTTTTACTTTTCAAATCATTTATTTTTACAGTATATGAAGGTATATAGAATGCAATATAATCTAAAATTAAACAATTACATGAAAAATAAAAAAATGACAATAGGTAAAATTGTTCTTTTTATCGGCTTGTGTGACTTTCAAAGCACGGTTTTCTCGGGCATTTTTAAACATAGGTTAAGAACTGGTATAAAATTTAAGCTATAAATTATGTATATATATCTCTTGGTATATATTTTATAAATTTTTCAAAATACATTATCACTAGAAAAATTGATTATGTTTGAACATACCTATCAAAATCAGTTCAATACGAACTTTCATCGAAAAACTCTTCTGTACAATTATCCTTATAACTAAAATCCCTTTCTGCTTCATTTAGAAGTGTCTGGAGCACTGCCTCATGATAGGATCAGTAAATTGGATATTTCTGGGTCCAAGTTTTAGCGCCATCTGCTAAGCATTGTTTATCACTGGGACACTAACAGGGAGGTGCGGTCTTAGAGACCACGCTCGAAGAAATAACTGAATTATTTTAAAAAGCATTCGCTGAAATCGGTTAAAAAATTGCACCTGTATTGAAAGTCACAAAACAGGAAGCTACAGGGTCAATCCCTTCAATTGAGCTAAAAATAGAACAGGAGTGACAGCCAATCCATCACTACCGGTCTCACAGATCCCACGCCCCCAGTTAAGGGTTAAATGAATTCTATTTTTTATTTGATTTTTTATCAAGTCTAACCAGGTTTTATCAAGTGTCCTAATAGAACTTCTGAAACTATCAAAATAATTTGGCCCTTTCGCAAACAATGAAGCTGTAGAATTTCAATCCTTCATAATAAATATTGGATTTGAACATATTTTATAATTTTAAAAATCCTTCTTGCATATATACGCAGGGCGGTTATAATTAAACTTCCCCTAAATAGCATCTTACAACGCAAACCGGTTAACGGATTGCAATGAAATTTGGTATATGAACAATACACGCGATGCTCTCTCGGAATGTCGAAAAAATATTACTTCCAAAAAGTCCAGCATTTTCTGGAAAAACATTAAATTCAATACAATAAACTACCAAAACGGAATGCAGAAATAATTTTAATAATCCAGAACAAAAATTATGCGTAATAAAATGTAAAACCGGGAAAAGCTGTCGGTTCTAGGAAAAATATCGAGATTTGCATGCTTGCGAAGAAAAGGAAGCTTTATACAAAACAGGTTAGGGTATGAAACTTTTGCATACGTTGTCATGTTTTATGTGGATGTTTCCGGCTGTGACGATGACGGTATCACGTTTCGGCGGTGTTAAGACGTTGATTGACTTAAAGAACTTCATAACGCTTTGTGTGCGAAGCATAACAACTGATCAGTTGCGATCTGCTGTTAAACACACTCACTATCGACTTGAAATTTTGTAGATGAATAAGGGTGGTCACACGGAGCACCTTTCCCTACATCATCCTGGATACGATTAACAATTGCTCCAGTTGTGCAAATGCGTCCTAATTGGTTCTTGTTTCTGCAAACTGAACTACTTTTTTTTTTTTCAAATAGCGTACTGTTACTTTTACTTACCTTTACTTAATATGGTTCGATGACAAGGTATTCAGAAACTAATCAATAAATAATGTTTCGACACTCCGTTTTGGTCATTTATTGTACTTTTCCGGAACAGACGCCCTTTAGTGGACATTTTGGAACTAAATTTTTATTTTCGAAATTTCGTGAGCGCATCTGTATAGTCTATGCACCAAATATCGTTGCAATCCATCCACCCATTCGCATTGTATGATGCTGTTTATAGGGGAAGTTGAATTATAACCACCCTGAATAAATTTATTTCGGGTATCGCGGAAATAGTTCTAACGATTTGGATCAAAATTTTATATTTACATAAAGTTTTGCTTTTTAAGTTTATCTATATAGGTCTTTCCTGAAAAATTGCGATTGATTTTTAAATTTAAATGACCAGTTCATATGTAGGTGAGATTGAAAATTATCTGTAATTAGTATGCGATTCGTAACTAAATATTTTCTACAAATTCTAAATATTTTTTACAATTTTACAAAAAAAAAAAAAAAAATGCTGAGCAAAGGTTGGATTTTCATATATTACTTAACCGTAACAATTGGCAATATTGAGCAAGTAAGGAAAACTCAAATGAAAGAAAATTTTAAATGGAAGAAATGCAAATAAAATGTTTTTCACACATTTTAATACTTACTCTGAGGAAGCCAAAATAAGCAGTTTTAATTCCAGTTATAGCAGTTATGACAAATGGAAACCATTGCAACCATTTTTCCTTGTGATTTCGAAAATGCAACAAATAAATGGTTGCGCATGCGATTAGAGTTGGTTCAAACATCTTTTGAAAGCACTTCGAATAAATCCTCCTGCTGAAAGCTCGTTCCAACTGAAATAAAAAGAATAGTTTCAAAAAAAATTTTAATAAGATATTAAATAGCAATATTTTGCAAATAAAAAATATTGATTTGTAAGCCAAACCCTAAAAGCATTGGTTATTGAGAAAATCATTAGAAATAATTCTTCAAATTTCAATAACTTTTTTTATTTAAAAAAAATTCCTCTTTGCAAGCTGGAAGGAAAAGTTAGATTCCTTTACATATAAATTACTATCTGCAAACATAAATTGATGCAAGAAATAGCTAAAAACAGGTTAGGAGTGAAATACCTTTTCAGGCCCTAATTTCTAAGGCATTGCAGTTATCGGAAAATTGTCTTAATGAGGCGCTAATTTGGCTAATTGGATTTATTTTTTCTATCTTCAATATTAAGAAAGTTACAGCAAAATAAAAATTTCCTTCCTCTTGGAGTTAGATAGGCCACGACGAACTTATTTGAGGATTTTATACATTTCTAACAACGTATTCCAAGCCAGTTAAAATCCAGACAAAATTACTCTAGTTTTCCTGTTCACACGATAACCTGGGCAAAGCGTTATGTGCATATTATATATAACTTTTGAACGATGGATGGTTTTGTGTTCTAGATCGGTAAAGAATTGAAGACATTTCCCCGAAGTCTTGCCATGAGAACCATTGCAATAGGTAGTCTTTCTATAGGAATCTTCGTAAAAAAATCCAGATAACTTTTTTTTCTGAAAAATCGAATACAACCAAGCATCTCATTTCGATATTTTCATAAGGTGAGTTTCAATTTTCTTAGGGACACCAGTAAAAATGAAAATAAAAGCGTAAATAATAAATATTTGACATTTATTTCTGAAATAAGTTAGATAAATAACAAAAATAAATGTTCTAAGATAATTTAGATTAAACAAATAAAGATTAAACAAATAAATTTCAACTTTGAAATGACTAAAAAAAAGAGTAGCACAAATTTTGTGTTTCAAATTTTTAGGGACAGTGGAATTAAAAGCTTCAAAACTTCAAATTAAACTTTTTTACCGTTCAATATTAGCACCATTTTTTCTGATGACATATATTCTGTTTGGCATGGAATATATTAGGTTCTGAAGAAGTGTTGGATCCAGAGAATACCATTATTGCTTGTTGAAGCTGCATTTTCGAATGAAATTGGCGCCCTCCTTCATAAACTGTTCTTGCCAAAAGACCCCATAGATTTTCAATGGGGTTTAGATCGGGGCTTCTGGCTGGCCAATCCATAACTTTCACATTGTTATCTCTAAACCACTTTTTTGTTGATTTTGAGCTGTGGATAGATGCATTATCCTGTTGAAAAGTCCAATTTGGACCACATATTTCAGGTCTTGCATTAAGTAAATGTATTTGTAACATTTCTTGGTATCGATCAGAATCCATTCTTTTATTCACAAATGCCAGTTCGCATGTACCATTGAAGCTAAAAGTTCCCCAAATCATAACAGATCCACCGCCCATTTGCCTTTTGGAGAAAATCTCTGGTTCTTTTCTTAGATCATGCCAGTAATATCTCCAACCGTCTGGCCCATCTAGATTAAGCTTCTTCTCGTCGCTGAACATGACTTCTATCCACTCATCTTTGAAATGATGTGTTCCTTTGCCCAGGATAAACGTTGTAATTTGTGTTGTTTGGCAAGTGGTGGTTTGCAAGCCTTTTTCATGTTTTTATTTCTCTTGATTGACCTCCAAACAGTAGTGTAAGAACATCCCAGTTTCAATTCTTTTGTTACTTTTCGTATTGATGATTTTCCATTTACACATTTCTGAATAATTCTCTTGCGGGTACGTGAATCTAGCTTTGGCTTAGGTCCTCGCTTTTGAATGGCAGTTGATTTCCCATTTAACTGCTTCACATAATTTTCCACAGCACGTTTTAAACGTTTTATGAGGACTGCAATATTTCTCAAAGACTTTTTTTCGTTGTAATGAGCTTTTATTTGGCCTTTTTCAAGATCTCATAACCATTTACCTGTAGCCATATTTCTTCGGCAAAAAATTAAGTACTAACGTGGACGTTTTCAACATAAGCTTTTTAAGTTATTAAAACAACTGGTAGTAAATGAAAATGAGCAATAATAAAGATTTAACTTGAATTTGTATACCATCTCATCTAGCTGTCCCTAAAAATTTGAAACACAAATTTGGCATTTTTTTTCTATTTTCTTCTTTTATTAGCATTGATATTTATTTAATTATTTTAGATTATTTTATTATATTTAATTTTTCATGTTTTTCAAAGAAGTTTTTACAGATATTAGGTAAAAATTATTCCGATTTTATGTTTTCATATGGTGTCCCTAAAAATTTGAAACACACCTTAAAGTATATTGTCCAAAATATAAACGTATTTAATGATTAAAAATGGCGTGCCACCTAATAGACAGTACGATCTTTTTAAAGCTTTTTATCAACTTTCCCTCCAGATATCAATTTAGCATATCATTTTATTTATTTATTTTTTGCTATTGAGTCAGTTATCGGATATTCAACTATCCTACATTAGGATTGGTCCAGATTAAGCATTATCGGAATTCTATCGTCTAAGCAAATTGCACGCTTAATTACATTTATAATTTATTTTAAATAATTATAAATGCAATTAAGCGTATATTTTTTTAGTAAATGTTGAGCTGCACGAGAGCTATCCCCGCCTTGCCGTAGCATACAGGATAAACTAAATTATTGCCATCATAGTGATAGCCTTCTGTCGGAAACAATACTTGAATCATCCCCCCAAAATGAGTTCCAAAAATAGTGATGCGAAGTTTCCGATATGATGATTGGCTCTCGTTTTCATGGTAGTTAAAGTGACGTGATGTTTACTACCTCCATTCTAATGATGGGACATACCTTTTACAGGAAGGGATGTGGTATGGCCAGAGATGTTTATTAGAAACCAATAAGTATTAAAAAGATTTAATTGTTTTGATATTCGTTGCGATGATTATTATTTTTATAGTAAGTTTTTGAAATATTCTGTCACAGTTTTGTTTCGCAATCCATTTTTTTAGAAATTTAATATACGAAAAATGTAGAAAATGTACAAGATGCGATTTATTATTTTCATATATATTATATATATATATTTACTTATCTTAGACTTTATTATAAATATTATAACATCTCATATTCCATTTTCTACGAAATTAAATTTCCAGAAAGCACATCACTTAAAAATCAAGATTTTAGTGAAATTTATCAATTTATAATTAAATTCTGAAGATACTAAAATATTGGCAATGGGATAGCACACTATTGTGCAAAATTGATGAACTGTGCTAATCAATACCATATTTATAAACACAAAATTAACTTAACAAAAACTTGAACTAAATGCAATCATCGAATGCTTTTATCTAATTTTAAAAATAAATAATTGTAGGAAAGTCATTCCATTTGTAATAACTTTAATCATTATTCATTCGCTTATGCATGATTTTGCGCTCGCTATATTATACAATATTATATATATGATGCATATGTAGGATTTTTTTTCTAAAATATTATCTACAAAAATAACCAGTAACATTTATTCACATATATATAAATTCTTCTTCGTCGTCGTGATTTAAAAAAAAAATCTAATGTAAGGTGATGGACACATAAAGTGATTGCAAAGGAATATCTTCTAGCTTTTATCTGGTAAGGATAAAAGACGCTTCGAGGTATTTCCACGAATAATAGTGAGAAGGCGTTAAGTGTTTTTCTAGATAACGATGCTTTATTCTAAAAGTAAGATTAAAAATACTGGTAAAAAAATGCCGCAGAATTATATTCAAAAGATTTACTTACAGAAGTCAACAATAACACCGGTTTAAGCATTGGTTTTGAAGGTCAAATAACCGGTTATAAATTTTATTAGAAAATTCGTCCAAAATGTCATCTCCTTTTCACGTTTAATTTTACGATTTTTTTCTATTAAATACATGCTATTAATTTTACAACATTTATTTATATTTTTATTTGTTAAATTTGATACACATGTGTAGTCTAGCGATATTTATCACTGAAAATCATTTGAATTGGTGAGATATTTATTGCCTTTTAAGGTTTAGGATTCGAAAATCTGATGCTCATTCAAATTCGACGTATTTTACGAGTTTCTGCAAAGACTTACGTAGTAGCTGAATCAAAAATAGTTGTGAACTGAAAATTTAATAAAGGGCTTAAAATTTGAAGTTGCGAGTATCGTTTTATTAGATAGAAAGGATAAATGTGTAGATTGTTAATAGATAGCTTATACTTTGCTTTTTGGGGAGTTACTCCATTTCTGTTGATGTGTGCGTGTTACAACGGAAAGGGGGGGGCATAACTTCTGAGGGTAAAGACTCCTGAGCACCTGATTAATTTTACAACAGATTCTAATATACTAAAAACATATGAAATAAAGAATTATAAAGACAATAAAACCGTAAAAATCTAATCTAAATTTAGAAAACATGTTTGCGAAAAATGTACATTGGAGCTTCCTTGTATCTAAAAATTATGATTCGCTATAAATTACTTAAGCTTATTTTTTATATTGACGAAAATAATTATTTTTATTTAATTATCTTAAATTTATTATTTTCTTACAAAAAAAATGATATTTTTCTGTTCAGTCAGGAAAATAAAATTTAGAAACCCGTTATTTGACAGGTTGCTGCTCAAACAGTTATGTATAAATCTTGGTACATTGTAGTGATAAACAACGGTAACAACAACAACATTAAAAAAGGTTAGAATTCAAACTCCGAAGAGAAAAGTCAATCAACTTCTGTTTACTTCTTGTCTGTACGGCTCAGCTCTTACAGTTAGTTCCCTTTACATGGTATCGAATGTTCAAGAAGCTAAAAATCATTCGTCCTAATTGAGATATCACCAATATTCCATATTCCAGGACCTCCATTTGTTCCCAAAATGACCATGTTTGTCATCAAGCCAAGGTCATCATTGATCCTGCCTTCCTTCAGAATGCATTAGAATTAGAAATATTTGTAAAACTTCCTATGAAACTGCATATGAGATCTCTAATTAAGCAGAATTGGGTATCGTATTAGATTTCATAATTTTGACATTTACCCCCTTACTTTAAAAAATACTTTAACATGAATGTTTATTATCTCACTTATAAGCATAGTTACAGAAAAGGTTTAACAATGAATAACAGTTGCGAAAGTAAAGGCTGCATGATTTATATTTTGTATCTTACATATAAATTTGCTGCTGTGAAAAAGTATTCACGTTTATAACTGATTTAACTCATATAACAAAAGCGTAACTAAAATATAGAATACTGAAAACTAGATATTAATTGGGAGTATTATTCTACTTACATTATGCATGGAAGATACGGCGAAATAATAAGCAGATGCAGCAAGTCCAAGGCAGGGCATCCATAGTTTATCATTACGTTTCAATGCTTCGCTGAATGCATAAACACTCGTGATGTAAAAAACAGTTCCATTTGCCAGATTCCAAGCTGACCAGATCTGTTCCCTTTCAATAAGTGTTGATCTCCGGTAAAGCTGGAAATTTTAATTGATGGAAAAGAAAATCATGTATAGGAATTCTAAAGTTTTCAGGCAAATTTTAAGAATATGTAAAGCGTACACGCTCGTACACATAGATAGAAGAAATATAGAAATCAAAAAATCAGTCAAGTCTCCCGTCCAATCTTAATATAATGAAAAGCGCATCCACATATAAAAGTTTTGTGCATCATGGTAAGTGAAGAAACCTATTCTGGAATTTTGGAGCCTTTTGTTCAATTGATTGAAACGAAGATTCGGATACAAGCTAAATTTTACTAACAAACTATGTTATTTATCTAAATATTGGGGTTATATTATCGTATTTACATGCATATACTGATGCATGACCGACGACCCCTCGATAGATACAATTTAAAATCTGATATCAGCCTGACTTAAAATGATGAAAAAATATATCGCGTTTTGTTTATCATTTTAAGTTTGAAGTAATCACTTACACTCAGACAAGAATAAATTCGTTTAAAATTTGAAAATTCACAAGTTTGACATTAAGATTACATTCTAAATCTCACTCGTCTACAGTTTGTTTCAATATCCTGAATCTACCACTTTTCGATGATTCCATCTGACTGACGAGTGAGACGTGAAATGATGAGCGCCTTTCCAGAATCTCAAATTTCCCCCATTAGATACTTTTTGTTCCAATTTTTTTTTCCCACGTGTATGCGAGTTGTGTCGTTGCTGACTGCATTTTATTTTAAATCAGAATTGCGTATTGAAATGGCTAGTTCAAGTGGTAAAATAGCTTTCAGGCGTGGTACGAAGAAAATTTTGCTAATTATTTCATGCAATATATTTAAAAATAATAATATACTTGAGTAGAAAAATCATTAATATTTTTTTAAAATATCAAAATATTATAAATTTTAAAAATATTTATAACGTTTCATATTTACAACAATTCCTTAAATGAAAATAAAATGTTTTAAATAGAATAAACTCTCGATTTTCCATTGTTGTTAATCTTAAAATATTGTCAAAAAATTCAGTAACATAAGAAAAGAAGCATTTTAATAAAAAAATCATTTTGTAAAGAAGTAATTACCAGATTTTAAGAACAATTTTTCTTTTATTCTTCATAATTTAATATTTGTGCCCTTACATTAAATAAAAATTGCTCTGAAATATTTTACTGTGTATTAGTACCTTTTTTCTGCCAGTATTACTAATTATCTGTAATGTTTACGTCCCATAAATCCACGAGAAATCCGAGTTTACTTTATTGTAAAATATAAACATCCCCTCCTTTCATCATTACCTAGATATTTTTCCCAGATCGGCAGACATATCATTCCAAAACTGTTTCTCAGATTCAGAAATCTATATCTTGTAGATCCATCAAAAATTTAGAAATCGATTACTTTGGCGGTTACAACAATTTCTCTTCGTAAACAAGAAAGCAAAAAGAAGATATTCTTTTGTGTTCTAAATTATTGTTTCAAATAAAAAAAACTTACTTTTCGTATTCTGGTGAAGACCATGGAAATCCCTCCAATGGCAATCGCAGAAGACATAAGGGGCCAAATTCGAGAAGTGCTATGTTTGTATGTGTAAATGGCAAGAGCAATACCACCAGAAATTCCAATTCCAGCACATGCGGTTATTTTTAATGGATTCTCTATCTCTAGAATTGTAATTGAACGAGAGATCCCTTGCCCATGCTAGAAAAGGAAAACAAACAATGAAACTCGAGAGCTCTTTTTGAAGGCTTTGGCCGGACATGGCAATTTTTTTTTCAATAACGATGATATAAGTATAAATCTTTCAATTTGTGATTTCCTTTGTTTTACGATGGAAATCTGAGAAATTGTGTTTAACATTAGTCTTTTTTTTTAACATCAGTCTAAATTTTTCAGACATTATGATGCATAAGACTAGATATCCTTGGAGACTCATGCACATAGTAAATAAAATAGGTTTAAAACTATTAAAATATTACTACTTTAATATCTGTCATAAATGGATGGTTAAAAAATAATTTATCAAAGAAGTCATGAACATTGCGCCTAAAAAATCGATACTGTTTATTTTTTTTCAGCCTCCGCGATAAATATTAAAAAACGCAAATTATCACAAGTACGGCATTTGGCAACTCAAGAGTTGGCGATATTGATATCCGAAAATTGCCAAGTAAACCCGGAATGCAATCATACAATTCCATCATACAATCTCATGTTTGATGCAACTTTAAAACTGGAAGTTTAATTGTCGATCTTGGCATAATCTGAAACTCGCCCATTATCTTGGCATTCTTGACGTAATCTGAAAAATCTTCAAATAAAGACGGAAAGAGCTTGGTGATCTCGGGATAATATTAAATCCAGCCATGCTCTTGGCGTAATCATCTAAAAATAGATAATCCGTAAATGCAACCATCTTGACGAAATTAGGACATTTTATATGCAATGGAAATTTGCGATCTTGGAGTCTAAAAATCACCAAATAAACCTAGCTCCGTAAAAATAAATACGCGCTAGAAATTTAATAGAAATTAAATCGCCAATATTCCCGGCAAATCAATTGATTGATAAAGGCATTTTACTTCGTAAATTAAATGTTCAGGAAATCCCACGTTTTAATAAATCGGTATTTACTCCGATTTGTGATTATACAAATGTAATGGTAATGTTTTATTACTCAAAGTATACTGCTATATCAGTTTATTTACATATAAATAATCGCGCTTGCGAGCCCTATTTTGGCATTTCTTTAAGAATTTTCATTTTCAATCTTAACGTTATCTGATTTCTACTTTAAATACGTATATAAGCCTTTTAAGCATTTTTTTTGTTTTGTAATTGAATATTTTATTATATACGTTATCGTAATCTTTTCTCCAGTGTGATCTCTGACACTCGATAAATAGCCTAGAATATGCATTAAATATTTTGGATTTCGCCTCTTGAAGCTAATAAGTTGATATTGTTAAAAAGTTAAAAGATGTATAATTTTTCAAGAATAATTATTTAAAAATTCTCTTTTCCAAATTTTATAACACGTGGAAGAGTAATATAACTTATGGAAGGATTTTCAAAATATATCAAAATGTACAATTGGGTTTTGTTTTCTTCCCGCTTTTTTGTAATACTTCAGATCATTATGTCCGATTGTTTTTTTTAATAGAATACCACCTCCCTCCTCCATCCATTTTTTTTTGTCCCATAGCATCTTTGAGTTTTAGAAAATGAGCTCACTTCTATTGGGTTGGCAACTAAGTAATTGCGGATTTCACTCATAGATGGCTTCAGTTGAATTTTTAGGTTTGCAGACGTAGTACAAATGTAAAACACACTTTATTTGATAGTTGGCAATTCAGTTGTCAATCAGTAAAAAAAGTTTTTTGAACGGTTGCGTAGTTTTCGTTTGGCATTCGTTGAAATATTAAAAATTAAAAGGAACATTTTCGTCATGTTTTGCTTTTTTATTTCTGCAAAGGGAAAAACGCATCGCAAGCTCATAAAAAGTTATGTGCTGTTTATGGTGACGAAGCCTTAAAAGAACGGCAGTGTCCAAATTGGTTTGCCAAATTTCGTTCTGGTGATTTTTCACTCAAAGATGAAAAACGCTCTGGTCGTCCAGTTGAAGTTGATGACGACCTAATCAAAGAAATAATCGATTCGGATAGTCACAGTACAACACGTGAGATTGCAGAGAAGCTTCATGTATCACATGCATTGAAAATCACTTAAAACAACTTGGCTATGTTCAAAAACTCAATACATGGGTTCCTCACGAACTGAAAGAAACGCATTTAACGCAACGCATTAACAGCTGCGATTTGCTAAAGAAATGTAATGAAAATGATCCATTTTTAAAACGATTGATAACTGGCGATGAAAAATGGGTTGTTTACAACAATATCAAGCGGAAAAGATCGTGGAGCAGGCCAGGTGAACCAACTCAAACATCAAAAGCTGATATTCATCAAAAGCAGGTTTTGTTATCAGTTTGGTGGGATTACAAAGGAATTGTCTACTTTGAACTCTTACCACCCAACCGAACAATCAATTCTGATGTCTACATTGAACAACTAATGAAATTAAACAATGCAGTTAAAGAAAAGCGGCCCGAATTGACAAATCGAAAAGGTGTATTCCATCATGACAATGCAAGGCCACACACATCTTTGGTCACTCGGCAAAAATTATTGGAGCTTGGTTGGGATGTTTTGCCACATCCACCATATAGTCCTGACCTTACACCATCTGATTACTTTTTTTCGATCTTTACAAAACTCCTTGAATGGTAAAATTTTCAATGATGTCAAATCGTACCCGATTTAGTTTTTTGCTAATAAAAACTAGAAGTTTTATGAACGTGGGATTATGATGCTGCCTGAAAGATGGCAAAAGGTCATTGATCAAAATGGGCAATACATTACAGAATAAAGTTATTTAGTTCCATGAAAAAATTGTCTTTGATTTTCTAAAAAAAATCCGCAATTACTTAGTTGCCAAGTATATAGTTGTAATGAATATCTTCTCATCTATTTATCATATTTAGAACAATTTTATTTGACAAAAATTCGGACTTGTAGCAGTTGTATTATTCTATCGTCTTTTGAATAATAGATGACGATGCCTGATTAGGTACGCATTCCATAGTGCAATGCGATTGTTATTCAAATGAGATCAGATGTTGTTCTCCAAGAGGTGTGTGATCATTAATGTCTGGTCTTATCTTTCGTTTGTGTTTGTTTTGTGTGAAATGCGATCATTAAAGAAATGTTCCGGAAAACATACGTCCGCTTGAACGGATCGTATTGATCTTCATTACACCACAAACTTCCAATCTAACATCATAAATTTACAACAAAAATAAATCGAATATTTCTATAATACCGATTTCAACAATGCTTTTAAACTAGCTTGACTTCTTTAAATTCAGCTTTGCAAAAATCGTGAATCTCACACAAACGGATAGTAGAGATCATCGCTTCTAGATTTCCAAGTGATGTTACAATATTTTTAGAAATTTAAATTATTAGATATTAATCGTAATTTCGATATTTTTCCTCAATCACTTTAGAGAATGCAGTTGATCAAAATCCTTCGTAGATCGCTTCGCAGACCAAAATATTAACCTTCCAATTTATACTAACATTTCCAATTAATTTTTTCTCGATTACATCTCGATAAATCATTATTTATTTCTAACATTGCTTTTTGTTGATGAAACAATCAAAATTTTATTGTAACCTCAAATCATTCACTCCTTTATATTTTCTAATATCAAAATTATGATAGATAATTATTTCAATTTAATAATTCCAAAGCAGAATTTTCGCTTTTATTTTTATTAATAGTATTGTTAGATTAGTAATCTTTCTGTTAATTGTATATTCTAACAATTGTTACTTCTCGAATGGAACGGTTAATATAATCAAACTAGTAATAGAAGATTGACGGATCAAAATGAATCTTTATTGTGATGCATCGGAGTAGAAAGAATTTTTTCTTCATATGATTAGAAATGTTTGAAAAATTCAACTTCCATTGAATTATTTTTCCTCTATTTAGTATTTTTCTGAAAGCTTAATGCATTTTAGTATTATTCTAATCATTGGACTGAAATTTCGAAATTTTAGGCGATTTTTTTTTTACCTTATCGTTAACAAAAAATGTGCAACCCAGAGGACATTGGGTTGCACATTTCCAATGTTTATTTTAAAATAGTTTAAAATAAACATTGTATTGCCCTGATAAAAATACTTACACTTTGGAGCAAAGTTTAATAAGATTAATTTCCTGTTTTGAAGCTTCGCAGAATTTTTGGACAGAGTTAAGTCAGATAACGAATTATTCTTCCCGATTTAAATACTTCTCAATAATAGAGACGTTCGAACCGTGACACATTTAAACAGCAAACCAAAAGTGGCGAATTCGGTGACATCAAGTCATGAAACCGAGGATCTTAAATTCGATGCCGAAAAAAAAAGCCACCAGAGGATGCTACTATTTTACTTTCCAAACGCTCGGCATTTGGGATTAAAAAATATAAGAACACTGCTTTAGCGAACATTTAAAAGATAGAAAATTAAAGTTAAAATTAGTTCAGGTATTTAGATTGCGTACTTTATTTAACAGTCGGCTCCATCCATATAAAAGATTGTAAAGATCACAAAATCTGCAAAAGGGGTAGAGGGTACTTGGTTATAATAAACTCGAATACATTTTCGAAAACGATAAGCTTTCTTACATCAAAAATAAGAAACTAAACAGAATAACTAAGACAAGAACTAATCAAAAAGTCATACTGCTTCGAAAATTAAAACATGAAAGTAATCGTTCAAAATGCGCAATCTGGTTTCATGTTTTTAAGTTTTGAAATATAATGTTTTAAATCAATAAATACGCTTAATAGATGCCATTATATCAAAAACGCATTGGTTAGCATAATTAAAACATACTATATTCCATGACGATTGCATTTTAAAAGTCAAATATAATTTCACATTTCATCGCTTAGTTCTTAGTAAAAAAGTAATAGAAAACATAATGCATCCGTAGAAGATAAAGAAATATTGCAGACTTTATTGCTATTATAAATTAGCTGCTCCGTGTTCAGAAAAAACATTAAACAAATAATCAATTCAAAACAGAGTTTCGAAGTTCGCAGATATGTTCTTAAGGACTATTACATATAACTGTTTCTATAAATACAAGCTGTAAAGCAGGTTAAAGTTTTAATAATTGCCGAAATTACTCTAAATTACTTTATCTTTACTAGATCAGAGACACTTTGGAATAAAAAAAAAGTTCAACTTTAAAAATTGCAGTAAATTAAAAATAGGCAGTAGTTTTTGTACCTTGATATTGGGCAAAATCAGTATATATCCAGCCATTTGGATTTATTATTGCTGTTATTTTGTAATTAAATGAAATTAAAAATTAAATTAAAATTAAAATTAAAGAAATTTGAGAATTTCGTCTGTTTAGAAAATCTAGTTGATATTCAGCAATAATTTATATTACTTAATGGAACCAGAAAAAGTAAGTATATTATAATATTATATTGGAGATTTTAATAATGGCAATAGCGTTCGAAATTTGATCGAAACTGCCATTTATAAATCGAAACCATTTCCAATATAAAAAGAAATGCGATCAGTATTTTGGTAAACTGATTTCTAAATTATTAAGATGATATAAGGGAAAAAAATTAGCAATATTTAAACAGAGAATTTTTTTAGAAATGTAAAGAATCGGACAATAAAAAATATCTATGACTAAGATAATCAAATACAAATTTTTGAAAGAAACATTTTTTTCTTCATAAAACTGATCAATTACGGAGCTTGCTGCCTTCGATACAAGCAAAAAAAAAAAAAAAAAATATTCGACATGATTAAACCAGAGAAATGAATATTTTCCAATCAAAGTTTATACACAAATTTATCAGTAATTACTTTATTATAGCATAACCAATAGCAGAATTAATCACATTATAGTAAAATTAAATAACAACGCAAATGAAAACATCTAAAAAGTTTAATAAGAAATTTAATACTTACATTCTTCAAGTAATTAAGAGGTTTCGACCAAAACATTGCGAAAAAATGCTGATAAAATTATGAACTAGATATAATATGTATGGTAACTCTAAAAAAACTAGATGCGTATTTTGCATTGACTGACTATCAAATGAATTGACTGAAATAACTCCGATTATATCCACTGCCAGCAGCAGAATTTTGACTGTTGCCAACCTTATGATTTGTATTTGATTTTTCGCTAGTGAAGCTGGGTTCACACGAGGCCAACTACAGCTCGCAATGGTAGGTCACGCCTACTTCAAGAAAATCACGTGGTCACAATGGGACAATGGCAAATGATTGTCCCGATGAGACACCATTTGCTAAATTATTGTCCCGATGAGACATCCATTTGCTATTATCCCGTTGGGTTCACATGATCATCTTGAAGTAAGCGTGACCTTCCATTGCCCGCAATAATTGCCTTGAGTGAACCCTGCTTTATTCTGTAAACTGACTGGCAAAGTTAAATTCCTGTAGCTTTTCCAGAATGTCTTAAAGAAAAAACTATAAGTATCTTGCGAATCTTATATAATTAAAATATACAGATTGATTCAGAACCTGTATAGTTTACATAATTTACATGAAATTCAAGCTTAGCCAATTAAATCATTTTTTCATAAGAACTTATGGACACAAACGAAACATCACAGGTTGCTAGTTATGTGCAGTAATGGAAGCAACAGGACACTATTTTACTTCGAATATTTACCAGAAAGTAGCTTTAAGAACGCCTTCTGTAAGAAGATCTGTTGTGCTCTTTCATCAAAACATGATAGCAGTTTATGTTGTGCGAACGAACAAGCTGTCTCCCACCATCCCCGGCCCATACTAATATGCTGAAATAGTTTTGTGTGCCATGTTATTTGTGTTTTTTAAAGTTTTAAAAGTACTCTTTATTTCAGGATCCCAAAATTGCTATTTTTCGATCACTGTATTTCGCAATAGGGTGGAACGAAGATGATCAATTCTTACGATTCCTGATTCAGCGAATAATTTGAATTCACCTTATTTCTAAATGTAAACATCTTTTCTTTTCTTTTCTTTTTACCTGTCACCCATTTTTTCACGATATAATCATTTTTTGACGCATGCGCAAAAGTATGGAGGATTTTCGAATCCCAGACTAAACAGTGTAGTATTAGCAATGCATAATAATAGATGCGTTCATATCAAATACAGTTTTGTCCTTGAAAAGGTAGTTAGGACTGGAAAATACGTTTGTATTACAGCCTTTTATATCTCTGTCACATATACTCTTTAAGAAACGAAATTTTGCATTTTGGTCATTATTGGATGATTTTCATTTCTTTGTCTGTTGTCTTTTTTTGTCACAGAGATTCTTCTTAAGATAAAATTTTGCGTCTGCTTATCCCCTTTTCCGTACATTTATACTATTATTGGAATATTTTTAATTCCTATCCTCTTTGTAAATTATGCAAAGATTCTTATGAATTGTCTTATATGTATTGCACTATTTTTTCTTTGGAAAGCCCTATGATTTCTTTTATTCTTTTAAAAACTTTTCAAAGCTGTCCCATATAATATTTTTTTTTTCTTTTGACTATGTCCAAATAGTCCATTCTTCAATGATTTTTACATTATTGTTTTTACATAATTGACACATTTTAAACTTTCTAATGAAAGAAAATACATTTTTTAAAAAAAATTATTGGTTCCCAGATGGTCGTGAGATGGGAATATTTTCACTTGGGGAGCAGATAATTAAGGGTTCAAAGCAAAATTTGATCGAAAAGTCTCCAAGTATATGAACGAAGTAAATTTTAAATCTACTGCCATAGATCTCTCACTTTGACGTAGTCTGTTATATTTATATATACGCCGCGTTTTGAAGCAGCACAAAAGCTAGTTTAGAATAAACTTCGTAAATGTTGGTCGGCATCAGACGGCAAGGACGTAATAGATACCTCAATTGGCAATTATCTCTAAACTTCTATGATACATTAACGGCAACATATTTGACCCTTAAGGATTTACCGAAAACAAGACTCACTTATACGGCTACTAATATTTGGATCATATTCAGAATCTAGAGCTTTGGGTCTCTGGAGCAGAGACATTATAACCAACTTATTGAGAGCACTTACTTTGTTGTTGGTCTGACATATGCAACATCTTCTTAATCTGAATAAAAATGATTTGTCCTATTTCATGATAATCTTGCCTCGAAGCTCTTTGGGTAAGTGGTCCAATAGGTTTAACGTCAGTAGATGAATTTCAAAATATTCGATGAATTCAATCAAACAGAAAAAACACAAAATCAAGTTTTGTTCTCTTCAATAAATCATAAGCATAAAACTGACCACATTGAGGAAATAACCGTAACTTAGCAAAACGTGTATCCGTAGCGGGGAATAACTAATTTCAAAGAATGGTATTAAGTTTTTTTTCTCTTTACTTTCTTGTATCAGAAGTATAGAGGGAGTATAATAGACAAATGACGAATCTCCACTTTTTAGATCTCCTTGAGATCGAAAAGCACATTTTTGGCATTATGTTTGTTTATCTGTGAAACCAATACACAAAAAAGGCTTTGAGCTTGACAGTTGAAATTTGGTACATAGAACTACGATCAAATTTATGGATTTCTACCAAATTTTAAATGGTCCGCAGTGGCCTGGTGGTAAGGTCTCGGCTCGTGAGCAGGAGGGTTTCAGCTTCGAGACCCAATTCAACCGACGAAACGTCGAGTAAGGGGGTCTGTTGCACGTTTGATCCGTCAGGGTCAAACGTTCTCCCGCTGCTATGGTGCGGTGTGGAGAGGGCAATGCCAGCTCAGATGTCGTCCTGGTTATCTGAGAGCGGTTCAAAATTACAAGGTCCGTCCCAAAATAGCTCTAGTGTTGCTTTACAACGTGACGTTAATATATAACTAAATTAACTAAACCAAATATTAAATGAAATCTATTCACAGTAGGTCTATGTTGTTGTTCCACCGCAATTAAATTACAAAATGCAAAAAGCTAAATAGATAAAATTTAGCATTTAAAAAATATATATTTATCAAATTTTGAACCAAATTCGTCAAACGGTTGGCGGTCTGTAGGCCGCACTTTCATATTCACATAAACATAATGATTTTAATCAATGAAATTCGGTAAAATGTCTTATGACTGCATAGCTTCATGTTAAATTTTTGTGTCAATCTCTCCCAAAAACAATTTTGGTGTCGACAAAAATGCCTCCAAAAATACTCATGATAAATTCTTTAAAAATTGTAGATTCAAGCCAAATGTATATATTTTGTATCTAATGATCACCATGCTGTTCGCTGCCTTATCCTACGGCGAAAAATATTGATCATAGGAGGAAAGAATAAATTTTTATTGAAGAGTATGTGAAAACGTTTCGGAGGATATTTATTCTAGTTTGGATTTATTTTAGTTTCGGTTTCAAGGAATGAAAAACCGATTTTTACAATTGTCCAAAACGTTTTTCATTCAGTTGAATTTTTAGCAGGTTTTTTAGTTACATATGGTTGAGTTTTAATTTTTTTTCAATGATTGAAGGCTATTTGAATTTTTCAATTTTCAATTACTCTTGACTTTTATTGTAGCATGTACTCTCGTTATGTCCTCGCTACTATACGGTTCAAGGCTAAATTCTGAAGTGATTTTTGAAAGCTTTGTTGACGCATTGAATAATGAATGTACCTTATGATGCCTTGATGGAATTTTGCCGTGTTATCTAATTGCCTAGATGTTCTTAATTTGGATACTTTATTATGTAGCAGAGTCTTAATAATTTGTAATTATTTTCTAATTTCTCAGGTTTCTATTACATGGTTTTGATTTTAAGATGCAAAGATATGTTGCGGATGATATATAATTGCATATTTTAAATTATTTATCGTTTAGAATTCCATTTTCCCCTTGGCTGAGCAGCCTGTTTTTAAAGTTTCGTCTTGGCCATCCGAACATTGGTAAAAATTAAAAAGTGTGTCAATAATAGCTTTTATTAGTTCCATTATGAGAAATATTCAAATGAAGGAAGCTCGTAAAATACCGTCGTCAGTGTTTCTTTATGAAGAGAAACTTCATAGTTCAACAACTTAATTTTATAAGTTTGCTGACTAGTATGGTTATAACCCATTAATCATTTATTTAATATGAAATAGAATTAAGAAGGTGATGTAATTACACAGAGAGAATAATAAATTGTGAAGTACTGTAATATCTTGATCCTGGCCAATCAGATAAGAGAGTTGCGTAACAAAACAGTTATTTTATTTGCAGCCCTATATATGTACACAAAAACAACTTGTTCTCATCTAGGTTAATATTATTTACAAAATTCAACAACAGTTGAAATGTTAATCATGAAATAGTTCCTCGATCAAACCGGAGAATAAACACCAAAATGACGCTAACTGGTTGTTAGCTCAAAATGGCTACTCCAAGGGCCAGTCCAGAAATCCACCGATCTTAATAGGGTGGATCTTAAGACAAAAGCCCGCATCACATGGAGCTTCTCACAAAATCAAGAACAACTTCGAGCACCAACGTTTCTCCGAATTCTCCTTCGACGCCTCTCACTGCTCTCCTCTTTTCTCCCAATTAAAAAAAAATATTGTATTTCCGTCAGATCTCCGACTTTGATTTTCTCATTGTTGAACTTAAGTTCCTGATCACCCAGTATTTGCTCAGCAATGCTTCCTCAATGGTCTCCTGTCCATCGTGGGAATATCTATTAACGATCCATGTCTATAGCTGACCCTTCCCAAGTACATGTTAATTATATTCAATCCACGCCGGCTAAAGTCCACCTGGCTTCGACACTTAGTGACAACGGTTGCTCTTTATTCATTGTTCCTCGAAGATGTTAGGAATCCATACAAAATGGAAAAAAAATTAACATCTGGATGTTTTGGCATTCTTCTCCCTTGAAGACATGATGGATCTACTTGAAACGGCGACACCCTCACATCCGTGACCCTTGATCGGGTTACGATAAATGACCAGACACAATGACACTACTAATGAAAAGGATCCACATCTAGCTGTCCGTAGACATTTATCTATGTGCGGGAAATAGTGGGATGTTATATCTGGCCGGAATGCCAATTACCATGTGAGGGAAACGGGAAAATGTTACAGTACATAGAATCTGAGCTTTGTTGCTGTAGTTGTTGCACTGAAAAAAAATTAGCCGTCGATTTTAATAACATTTGCGAAAACGAGTTTCTGTAGCATTTCAAAGTGCTATCACTTTATGCCGTACATTGTTAACTAGATTGTAGTCTTCCTGAAGTTCTATAAAAAAAAATATTTGTTACCACTCCCTCAAGTGATGTTCTGATTTGTACAGTACAAATCGTTAGGATTAACTTCAACAATGCTGGTTCTTTCGGCAACGGAATATTAATTATTTAGAATTACTTCATACCTTATACTCAGTTTTGAAGCTAAATTGGAACAATTTGAAAATCGATTTCTTAATTTATAATAGGTGACAAAGCAGTGATTTTCTTTATTGGAATTAAAATATTGATATGGAAAATCCACAAAATCAACAAGTCTGGTGTAGTGATTGTGTAGTGAAACAATCCAACATATACAATAAAAAATAAATACGTTTTTCCCAACATGAAGACCCAAACACGCTTAAAGTAAAACACAGCTGATGCGTATACAAAAACAGCAGCAAATAAACGCAATTTTACAAAGAGCAGTAGAAAGAGAGACCTCAACCAATTATTTACATCTCTTAAACTTTTGATATTCTCCTCTGTCTACTACTCACTATGGCTGAACTGGATTGAGGATTAAGTCGACTATATAACTGACTACTTAGCACTTTTTGCTTCAATACTTAATGCCAAGACCCAACCAAAGACCCAATGCTAAACTCGCTAATCGTTGAATTCAACGCAATTGACTGACTCTAGCTCGGCCTCGTGGTTTTTTCTTAGTCTCCGAAACAGGGTCCAGAAACTTCTAGGAGAATCGTTATACTTAGCATCCTTATTTTCCCGTTGCCGAAATTCTTTATTATGTAATCTTCCATTTCGTAACTTAATTCGCCAAATGATCTCCAAACCCGGGAGTCTGTCTTCTGTTCGATATTCATCAGAGTCATTCGTAAAACTGACTTCCTTACGATAGAACTAACTGCGTTGGGAAGTGATATTACGAAGTCGTAACAATATGTATGTATAGTTTGCCAACAGATTTTAAAACCCTCCGCACTTGTGCGCATGCGTTAGGTTGGGTTTAATTCATCAAAATAGGGGTAAGAGGAAAGTTCAAAAGAGGAGATAATTACATTTAATAATAAAGTAAACTTGGATTATTCGAGGGTTGAATTGAAATAATACGGTTAGAGACGATACGATATTCATATACATTTGGAAAAAAATTGGACAAAAAAGTGCCTAATAGAGCGGAAATCAATGTCGAAAAATGACGAAAAATTCCAGAAGTGCGCCCATTCTACTGCATCTCACCCCTTAGTGAGATAGAATCGTCGAAAACTGGTCGTCTCAGAATGCTGAAACGAACAGTATACTAATAGAACAGTATATAACGTATACTATTCTTATGTGTACAGCGGATCTATGGTGAAACTGGATCAGAAAGTCAAGATCCTCCCCACCTTTCTTAATTCCAAACCCGAGGATCTGCTACCATTATATGAAAAACAGGACGTTTCTTTGTAAAAGTTACCGGATGTCTAAATTCTTTTTCTTTCTCCACATTCAAGATCACGAGAAACAATCATATGAAATTTTACAAACAAACGTTACCTCTCAAGTATTATTCTTCACGATGTGCCATTATGTGCCCATTGATTTCTCTAGGGCTTCAGAATTGTAATTGATTAACTTCTTTTCTCTAGAATTTGACATAGGTTATCA